>NC_056433.1:70748008-70940508 GCF_018296145.1 Oncorhynchus tshawytscha
AAATACAGGTGGGCCAAGCTTGTAGCATCATACCCGAGAAGACTCGAGTCTGTAATCGCTGCCAAATATGCTTCAAGAAAGTACTGAGTGAAGGGTTTGAATAATTATGTAAATGTGATCGTTTTTTATTAATACATTTGCAAAAAAAAAAGTAACTTATTTTTGCTTTGTCATTATGGGGTATTGTGTTGATTGATAAGAAAAAAATGCCATTTTAGAATAAGGCTGTAATGTAACAACATTTTGAAAAAGTCAAGGGGACTGAATACTTTCTGAATGCACTGTATATGACTTCAAATGATGAATTAAAAAAATACTACAGCAGCCAGCTAAGTTACATGAAGGTAGGTGTCCTTAATTCAATGCTGACGTTAATGAAGGTCAATAGGTGTGGTGCTTGATAGGTGTGGTGCTGATGTCTTGGTTCACCTGCTCCACTATCCCACAGCCACTGTGGGGCAGAGAAGGCGCTGCACTGCACTGATTAACAACATGTTACTGATGGACCTGTGGGATAGTGGAGCAGGTGAACCAAGACATCAGCATTCTGAGGGGTATCGAACACACAAGTAGACCTACATGCAGAAAGACACACGCAATTAATTTACATACATTTACAAAATATATATGAGTGCTACGCACAGTTCAAAAGCTCCCCTCCAAACACAATAAGCAAGGAAAGTAACCTGCTTTGAGAAAGGACTTCAAAAACAAAATGCAGGCATGATTCATTATTCTACACAACAACAAAGATAGATTTCGGCTGCCATTATGTTTTGCTTTATCATAATGTGTTAACATTACATAACCAATTAATGTTTTATGCCAGAATGTAGTGTCTCTTGTAGAATATACTTAATTTGGCGGAATTTGATGTTTACCAGATTACTTCATGCAGAAATCAACTGACCAAATTTCATTTAGTCGAAAAGTTTGTCTTGTTTGGGGGCAGAGCTCATTAGAGTAACATCCAGCATGATCTTGCAAGTGTTTTTTTTAAACATTTTGGTGGTTTAGAATTCACTTTTATCCAGAGAAACTTCAGTCAGTGCATTCAACTAAGATTGATAAAACAACCACAAAAGTTCAATGTTTCTGTAGCCATTACTGAGAATGTAGTTCTAGTTAAAGTGGTCTGTTGGTTGGGTAACTTTCTACATAATTGCTGCCAGTTCTGAAGAAAATTAAAAGGCTCACAGAAGAGCAACAGACATATGGGTGCGATAATGTTCTGTACTTAAATCCCTGTTATGCAATTGGTCAATTGGAAATAAAACCTTTGAATGTGAATTACCAGTTTCTTCTCTCTCACTCTGCTCGCTAACTCTGCAGAGCAGCAAGAGTCAAGAGAAAGAGACAAAGGTCGGAGAGAAAGGGAAGATTTCTATTCTCTCTCCCTCCCCTTTGCCTCCCAAGACAGACTAGTACAGAGCCCAGAGGGGTTTCTAGTCCAGTAGAGTCCAGAGGTGTGTCTAGTCAAGTCTGTGTGGCTCTCCTCTGAGCACTATGACGGACAGTGTGAGACACTGTGACACCCCACCTGTGTGAGTACCTGCCAATTTAACAGTGACTGAGAATGACAGACAAGGGTAAAATAGATGGAGACAGTGTGCTCTCCCATTGAGCACTAGGAGGCTACAATAACAATGCCTTTAACTGTGAGTGACTGGTGCCAGAGGCCCTGGGGGGGTCATCTTCTACACAGTGACCACACAAACAAACATGATCAATGAACAACAGCACATTTGTACAGACACTCTCCCATCATAGAGAGAACAGCCCAGGGTGTTACTTAGCCCCTGAGGAGATCAAGTTTTAATTGAATTTAAACTGATTGTTGACGCATTATGGAGCTAAATCCCAGTTCATCTAAATGCCCTGAGGTACAGTAGTGTACACACTACAGCATCTGCCCTATAGCCCCTCCAGTCTCCACCACCCCAGTTATGTGCTGCTGCTTGAACCCCTATAGAAGAGATACTGGCCAGTTAGTTTTATATTAATCTTGTTCACCAGCCAGCGCTCTCTACAGTTTAGCCTGGGGATGAGGTTTGTTTTATATTGACTCACCCACCCTCAAGCATTATGAATACATTAGTGTGTGTGGTACATGTGAACGAGGCCAGGAGGCTTAAAACTGGCCACTAGACTCACAAACGTGATATGTTGATTTTATGCTGCTCAACTTTCCCTGTGGCAGGCTACTTTGAGTGGACAAAAACTGCTGAAAATATATGTAGGCCAACATAATAGCCACCCATGTCCAGCCTTGTTAGTTCCTCCAGCTAATACTGTAGGCTACTCGGACTGAATACCCATGGTAGTTAAGCAAGTCATCATGTGTGCTTTTCAAAGGTGCGTGTCATCCTATCACTGACAGTGCACAGAGTAAAACAATTTATACGCAGCAGGTCCAGCTGTGCCCAGTGTGAGCGCGCAGTGTGGCAGGGACTGCGCAGTGTGGCAGGGACTGCCCCGTGGTCAGTATGACAGTCTCCTTATTCTCGCTGTTTCGGGTCGCGTATCCTGACAGCTCTGTCACTGTGGAATCCAACTGTGGCTGTGCGCCATGGTAAAGCGCAAGGTTGACCAACCTTCCCAATTGTTACAGAAAACAAAACACTCCGTGCTGTCATCCTACAATTCTGTCAGGTCTGACGCATGCGGCACCGGTGGCTATCCATCCTATATACATCCTCTGACCAAAATCACCCACCCACCACCCTCTCCCAGGACATCGAGCCTTACCTCTCTGTGGTTCTCTGACTCTGCCAGTCTCTGTCTGTATAATTCCCTGTGAATCGAGGAAACGCCTCCGGTCATGGCGCGAGGGTGCCTGTGCGCAGTTGACACTTCACCTGTGAGTGAACGGATACTGTTCCACATGTTCAAAAGACGTTAATGACAATGCGTGAATAAAAGGAAACTTTCTCTC
The DNA here is from genome assembly GCF_018296145.1 of Oncorhynchus tshawytscha. NCBI lineage: Eukaryota > Metazoa > Chordata > Actinopteri > Salmoniformes > Salmonidae > Oncorhynchus > Oncorhynchus tshawytscha. Next base: position 70,750,944 of record NC_056433.1, read on the forward strand.
GTGTTAAATCAGAATGGCAGTCCAATCAGGTACAGCGCGAAACGTGGGTAACGGGAGAGGTGTGTACCAAAATCCAATATCCTCCGGCTCAACGCGCATGGCAGTGGGGCAGTAGTGGCGACCTCTATTTAGTCAATTTAAAAAAGCCCAGCAAGCCGCGGGATTGGTCACTGACGACACGACATGCCAGTTCACCCGGGTGTCCGCAGATTTCTTTGAATATATCTTAAAGTTCGGATTTAAAGCTACTAGTTTGCGCTGGGGAACAGCCCTTTTTAGGTGGGAGATTTATACACATGCGTATCAGACCAATTAAGGAACCAATTGGGTTCTTTTCCGAAAGAACGACTCTGTGAATGAGGTCACTTTCCCACTCCACAGCTGAGGTCAGGTATTGAAGATGCGGCTGAGCCGAGCGCGCCTCGAGTGTCCCTTCCATGTTCAACAACACAATTATCTGCTAATTATTTTTCAGAAAATGATAAACCAACCTGAAAACGTGGTTGCCTGTCTGTTATTGTTAAGGGGCTATAATAGCCTAACCAAATACTGTTTCTGAGAAATAGCCAACGCTATTTCATAACTCATTCATAAGTAATATGGCCAAATGTTTTAAGATTTTTCGAGCTTTTCAGAAAATCAAGATAGGTCATCCGATCATAAAACCAAAGGGACAAGAGGGCCCCCGGGTGCACGTGCTTACCTCGGGTGTTAAGTAGTCTCTCGTTGGCAGACTAAGTAAACATATCAGACCGAATTAAGTGAGATTTTAGTTGTGTGTTGAACGAGATTGCTCAGGTTGTGGCGTGTGCAGGTGTGTCAGTCAAATGCGTGATAAAACACTCGAGCACGAAACAGATCGGTCATTGGAGCATTTTATTTAACATTATTGGAAGTGATGCACGTTTACCCTTTACCTGAAGTCAAGGGAATCTAAAACATCCCTTAACTCAATAGGCTAATAAGAAACGTTTATTTTTCCTGCAAAATAACATACGGAAATAGCACCATACGAGGTTCGAGTGTAGCCTACTTGTCACCAATGTTAACCCTAAACTGCGCGCGTGCCGCACTTCCTCTAGGACTGCCGCGCAGAAGAAATGCTAAGCCGCGCAGAGACGAGTTCGCCTCATTAGTTTGCAGTATATAGATCAACGTTTTTTTCTGTTATCAAATCAACATTCAATCATCCCCTTTTCAATGCAACAAATCAAATCTAACTTTGCAAGACTGAGTCTACGGTTTTGTAGTAGGGAGTGCCAGAGCGCAACAGAGTATACATATATTGTCAGGGGTAGCCCACACTCGAGTGAATGCGCTTTTCAGATCAGTTCAGATCACAGCGCAGAGCAGCGCGTTTGCAAATTTGTTTGTATTATTTTCAAGTTAGCGAGTTATTAGCCCAATTATAGACAAGTGAACAGTCGGCCAAAAGTTGAGAATGACACAAATATACATTTTCAAAGTCTGCTGCCTCAGTTTGTATGATGGCAATTTGCATATACTCCAGAATGTTAAAAAGAGTGATCAGATGAATTGCAAAGTCCCTCTTTGCAATGCAAATGAACTGAATCCCCCCAAAATATGTCCACTGCATTTCAGCCCTACCACAAAAGGACCAGTTGGCATGTCAGTGATTCTCTCATTAACACACGTGTGAGTGTTGACGAGGACAAGGCTGGAGATCACTCTGTCATGCTGATTGAGTTCAAATAACAGACTGGAAGCTTCAAAAGGAGGGTGGTGCTTGTAATCATTATTCTTCCTCGGTCAACCATGGTTACCTGCAAGGAAACATGTGCGGTCATCATTGCTTTGCACAAAAAGGGCTTCACAGGCAAGGATATTGCTGCCAGTAAGATTGCACCTAAATCGACCATTTATCAGATCATCAAGAACTTCAAAGAGAACGGTTCAATTGTTGTGAAGAAGGCTTCAGGGCACCCAAGAAAGTCCAACAAGCGCCAGGACCGTCTCAGGCAGGTGAGAGTGCATTTGCACGCACAGTGAAGCGAAGACCTTTGGAGGATGGCCTGGTGTCAAGAGGGCAGCAAAGAAGCCACTTATTTTGAGGAAAAACATCAGCGACAGACTGATATTCTGCAAAAGGTATAGGGATTGGACTACTGAGGACTGGGGTAAAGATATTTTCTCTGATGAATCCCCTTTCCGATTGTTTGAGGCATCAAGGTGAGCGCCACCATCAGTCCTGTGTCATGCCAACAGTAAAGCATCCTGAGATGATTCATGTGTGGGGTTGCTTCTCAGCCAAGGGGGTGGGCTCACTCACAATTTTGCCCAGCCTTGAATAAAGAATGGTACCAACACATCCTCCAAGAGCAACTTCTCCCAACCATCCAGGAACAGTTTGGTAACAAATAATGCCTTTTCCAGCATGATGGTGCACCTTGCCATAAGGCAAAAGTGATAACTAAGTGGCTCGGGGAACAAAAGATCAATATTTTGTGTCCATGGCCAGGAAACTCCCCAGACCTTAATCCCATTGAGAACTTGTGGTCAATCCTCAAGAGGCGGGTGGACAAACAAAAACCCACAACTTCTGACAAACTCCAAGTATTGATTATGCAAGAATGGGCTGCCATCAGTCAGGATGTGGCCCAGAAGTTAATTGACAGCATGCCAGGGCGGATTGTGGAGGTCTTGAAAAAGAAGGGTCAACACTGCAAATATTGACTATTTGCATCAACTTCATGTAATTGTCAATAAAAGCCTTTGACACTTATGAAATGCTTGGATTCTTATTCTTATGAATACTTCAGTATTCCATAGTAACATCTGACAAAAATATCTAAATACACTGAAGCGGCAAACTTTGTGGAAATTAATATTTGTGTCATTCTCAATACTTTTGGCCACGACTGTAGGTCAGCAATGGGGAGTTACTGCTTCTCACAAGAGCAGGAAACGCGTAGACGACATTTCAAGCTGTCTTTGAAAAGCCAGCCAGCTATAAAGTTTGTCTTACAGGGGCAGTGTTGCATTTTGAGACACGCTTGAATATGCAAATAAGCCAATAGGCAGAGGATGAGCTTACATTGTTTAATTCTCTGTATTGTAATAATAATTGTATTTTTTTTAAAAGTGGTTTCTTGCAACATACAACACAATGTGATTTAGTCAGCTGTTTGGCCTATGGAGTTACAGACCATTTAAAAAATACATTCCTGTAAAGTTTAGAGAGAATCTCATGTTAAATATTGTTTTAGAAATATAGCTACAGGTTCCTCTGCCTCACCTACAGCCCATTCTGGTGGGAAGCTGCTATATACCACCAAGTCAGTACCTGGATAACATGTGTGAAATGCTTGGTAATGTATGTGATTTCAACAGAGAGGTATATTTTCTGGGTGATTTGAATATTGACCAGCATTCATAAGGCTGCCCACTCAAGAGAAAGCTTCAAACGATAACTAGTGCCTGCAACCTGGTTCAGGTTATCAGTCAACCTACCAGGGTAGTTACAAACAGTACAGGAATGAAATTGTCAACATGTATGGATCCCATCTTAACAAATACTGCAGAAATTTGCTTCAAAGCAGTTCCTAAATCCATAGGATGTAGTGATCACAATATAGCAGCCATATCAAGGACAACCCAAGTTCCAAAGGCTGGGCCTAATATAGTATATGAGGTCATACAATATGTTTTGTAGTGATTCCTGTTGTTGATGTAAATAATATTTACTGGTCTGTGGTGTAATGAGGAGCAGCTAGATGCTGCACTTGACACTTATATTGCTTGTCCTAGTTACTAATACGCATGTACCCATTAAGAAAATTACTGTGAAAACTGTTAAATCCCTGTGGATTGATGAACTGAAAAATGGTTTGGTTGAGAGGGATGAGGCAAAAGGAATGGCAAATAAGTCTGGCTGCACAACTGATTGGCAAACGTACTGCAAATTGATAAATCATGTGACTAACCTGAAGAAAAATAAACTACACTATAAAACAAAGATACATACAAAGAATGATAGTAAAAAGCTTTGGAGCACCTTAATAAATGACATTCTGGGGAAAAAAAGGCAAACTCTGCTCCATCATTCATTGAATCAGATGGCTCATTCCTCACAAAACCCATTGATATTGCCAACTACTTTAGTGATTTTTTAATTGGAAAGATTAGCAAACTTAGGCATGACATGCCAGCCAGAAATGCTACTCATCCATGTATAACTGATTAAATTATGAAAGACAAGCATTGTAATTTTGAATTATGTAAAGTGAGTGTGGAAGAAATAAAAAAAATATTGTTGTCTATCAACAATGACAAGCCACCGGGGTCTGACAACTTGGATGGAAAATGACTGAGGATAATAATTGACTATATTGCCAATGATATTTGAGATATCTTCAATCTAAGCAAATGTGTGTGCCCTCAGGCATGGAGGGAAGCAAAAGTAATTCCGCTACCCAAGAATAGTAAATCCACCTTTACTGGCTGACCAATTCAGCCTGTTACCAACCCCGAGTAAACTTTTGGAAAATGGTGTTTTACCAGATACAATGCTATTTTACTGTAAACAAATTGACAACAGACTTTTAGCACACGCTTAGGGAAGGACATTCAACAAGCACAGTACATACACATATCACTAATGATTGGCTGAGAGAAATTGATGGTAAAAAGATCGTGGGATCTGTTTTGTTAGACTTCAGTGCGGCTTTTGACATTATCAATCATAGTCTGCTGATGGAAAAATATGTGTTATGGATTTACACCCCCTGTTATATTGTGGATAAAGAGTTACCCGTCTAACAGAACACAGAGGGTGTTCTTTAATGGAAGCTTGTCCAACAGAATCCAGGTAGAATCAGGAATTCAACGCTTAATAAAGAGCAGCAGTTAGTTTCAGAATAGGTGGCAAGGAATAAGTTAGTCCTAAATATTTAAAAATCCAAACAAAAGCATTTTATTCGGGACAAATCATTCACATAACCATAAACCTCAACTAAATCTTGTAATAAATCATGTGGAAATTGAGCAAGTTGAGGCGACTAAACTGCTTGGAGTAACCCTGGATTGTAAACGGTCATGTCCTACGGGTTCTAGTTTTTTCGCACCTGGACTACTGTTCAGTGATGTGGTCAGGTACCAGAAAGAGGGATCTCAGAAAGTAACGGTTGGCTCAGAACAGGGCAGCACGGCTGGCCATTAAATGTACTCGGAGAGCTAACATGAATAATATGTATGTAAATCTCTCATGGCTCAAAGTGGAGGAGAGATTGACTTCATCATTAACTGTTTTTGTAAGAAGTGTTGACATTCTGAATGCACCGAGGTGTCTGTTTAAACTACTAGCACACAGCTCAGACACCCATGCATACTCTTCAAGACATGCCAGAGGTCTCTTCACAATCCAAGTCAAGAACAGATTATGGGAGGCACAAAGTACTACATAGAGCCATGGCAACATGGAACTCTATTCCACATCAGGTAACTAATGCAAGCAGTAGAATAAGATTTTAAAAAACATAATACACCTTATGGAACATCAGGGACTGTGAAGAGACACACACACGATAAGACACACACACAATGATTTTGTATTGTAGATATGTGGTGATGGAGTGGTGGCCTGAGGGAACACACTGAAAGTGTTGGGTCAGGTGTTATGAAATGTAATGTCATGTAGTATTTTAAACTGTATGTACCCATCTGGACCCCAGGAAGAGTAGCTGCTGCATTGGCAGGAACTAATGGAGATCCATAATACAACTGCAAATAATGTAAAAACATTCTTAAAAGTCTCATGCAGTGTAAGCCTGCAATGAACACCACATATAGGCTACTGCAGGCTATATCATAGAAATCGAAGGCTATTTCCATGTGAAAATGTTATAGGATTTGCTCCATTTGTTTTGTTTGTAGGCCTACATTATGCTCTGTCTAAAACTGTAAGGGTACAGCCTCAGTGTTCACTGTCAACGTGCACCGGAAGTTAGAGCAGAAAACACATTACTGTTGTTTTCTGTCACTATGGACAACAAAGTTCTTGGCCTATTGTATTATTATTGTAATATCTTGTGCTCTGAATTTACAGCAAGCTTTGTCAACCTAGGTATGTCACAACTGTCACTGGTTGTGTTGCAACATGGGGTTAACTGGAGAGCGCTACAAAAGCATTGTAATATACTTTTTGAAGGTGCACATCAAAGAGCCCATGAAGAGATGAGTGTCCAATTGTCACAGCTGTAAATTGAGAGGAGTAGGAGCCAAGGGTGTTGCTACTGGGAGAATTCCAAGGAAGGGTTTGAGTGGTCAGGGATAATCAGGGGAAGGAGCCATTACTTAGCCTGATCCCAGATAGGTTTGTGATGTCTTGCAAACTCCTACAGGCAGCTAGCCATTATTGTAGCATGTGTCTGTGAGTGGACTCTCTCCCAGACCTGCTGTCTCCATATCTGAATGTTCGCTATGAAAAGCCAACTGACATTGAACTGTTGCACCCTCTATAACCACTATGGTTATTATTTGACACTGCTTGTCATCTATGAACGTTTGAATGTCTTGAAGAACAATCTGGCCTTAATGGCCATGTACAGTGCATTAGAAAATGATTTAAACCCCTTGACTTTTTGTACATTTTGTTACGTTACAGCATTATTTAAAAATTGAATAAAAACAATTTCAACCTATTCAACCTATACTCCCCATAATAACAAAGCGAAAGCATGTTTTTCAAAATGTTTGTAAATGTATAAATTACTTCTTTTTTTTTAAAAATACCTTATTTACATAAGTATTCAGACCCTTTGCTATGAGACACAAAATTGAGCTTAGGTGCATCCCTTTTCCATTGATCATCCTTGAGATGTTTCTTCAACGTGATTGGCGTCCACGTGTGGTGAATTCAATTGATTGGAAAGGTACACATCCGTGTCAGAGCAAAAACCAAACCATGGCGTCAAAGGAATTGTCCGTAGAGCCGAGACAGGATTGAGTCAAGGCACAGATCTGGGAAAGGGTACCAAAACAATTCTGCAGCATTGAAGGTCCCCAAGAACACAGTGGCCATTCTTAAATGGAAGAAGTTTGGAACCACCAAGACTTTTCCTAGAGCTGGCCACCCTGCCAAACTAAGCAATTGGGGGAGAAGGGCCTTGGTCAGGGAGGGGACCAAAAAACGATGGTCACTCTGACAGAGCTCTAGAGTTCCGCTGTGGAGATGGGAGAACCTTCCAGAAGGACAACCATCTCCACAGCCCTCCACCAATCAGGACTTTATGGTAGACTGGCCAGTGAGGAGTGGGAAGCCACTCCTCACTAAAAGGCACAACAGCACGCTTGGAGTTTGCCAAAAGGCACCTAAAGGACTCTCAGACCATGAAACAAGAATCTATGGTCTGATGAAACCAAGAATGAACTCTTTGGCCTGAATGCCAAGTGTCACATCTGGAGGAAACCTGTAACCATCCCTACAGTGAAGCATGGTGGTGACAGCATCATGCTGTGGGGATGTTTTTCAGTGGCAGGGACTGGGAGACTAGTCAGGATCGAGGGGAAATTGAATGGAGCAAAGTACAGAGAGATCCTTGATGAAAACCTGATCCAGAACACTCAGGTCCAAAGACTGGGGCAAAGGTTCCCCTTCCAACAAGACAACACCCCTAAGCACACAGCCAAGACAAAGCAGGAGCGTCTTCGTGACAAGTCTCTGCATGTCTTTGAGTGGCCCAGCCAGAGGCCGGACTTGAACCCGATCGAACATCTCGAGAAACCTGAAAATAGCTGTGCAGCGAGGCACCCCATCCAACCTGACAGAGCTTGATAGGATCTGCAGAAAAGAAAGTAATAAAGTCCCCAAATACAGTTGTTTCAAGCTTGTAGCATCATAACCAAGAAGACTTGAGTCTGTAATCACTGCTGAAGGTGCTTCAACAAAGTACTGAATAAAGGGTCTGAATACTTATCTAAATAAGTATTTGTAGCAGTCCCCAACCGATTGTTTTTTTGTTTGTTTTTTTGCGTTGTTTGTAACTTGTTTTTCTAAAGCTATTTTATACATAATGTTACCGCTACCGTCTCTTATGACCCCCCCAAAAATTCTGGACATCAAGACTGCGATTAATCACCATGGACTGGCAGAATCCTTTTTTCCTTTGACGAGCCCGATGCAAACGATATACTGCTTTCTCGGGAACAAGCCCAGATCCCCCTTGATTTGCGTGAAGAGGCAGAGAAAAAAGGGCCAGAGGGCGGGCTGTGTTCTGAGAATTCGTAGGCGATTGAATAAACCCCCACTTCCTTCCATTCTGCTAGCAAATGTGCAATCTTTGGAGAATAAAATAGATGACCTACAGGCAAGACTAAACTACGAACGGGACAATCAAAACTGTAACATCTTATGCTTCACCGAATCGTGGCTGGACGACGACACTTTCAACATACAGCTGGCTGGTTATACGCTGTCCAGCAGGATAGAACAGCAGCGTCTTGTAAGAAAAGGGGCGGCGGACTACGTATTTTTGTAAATAACAGCGGGTGCATGATATCTAAGGACGTCTCGAGCTATTGTGCGCCTGAGGTAGAGTATCTCATAAGCTGTAGATCACACTATCTACCCAGAGTGTTTTCATGTGTATTTTTTGTAGCTGTTTACATACCACCACAGTCAGAGGCTGGCACAAATAACCATTGAATGAGTTGTATACCGCCATAAGCAAACAAATGCTCAACCAGAGGCGGTGCTCCTAGTAGCCGGGGTCTTTAATGCAGAGAAACATAAATCCGTTTTACCAAATTTCTATCAGCATGTTAAATGTGCAACCAGAGGGAAAAAAACAAGCTCTGGACCACCTTTACTCCACACACAGAGACACATACACACTTCTCACACACCCTCCATTTGGCAAATCTGACCATAATTCTATCCTCCTGATTCCTGCCTACAGGCCAAAATTAAAGCAGGAAGCACCAGTGACTAGGTCAATGAAAAAGTGGTCAGATGAAGCAGATGCTAAGCTACAGGACCATTTTGCTAGCACAGACTGGAATATGTTCTGTGATTCCTCTGATGGCATTGAGTACATGACATCAGTCATTGGCTTCATCAATAAGTGCATCAATGATGTCGTCCCCACTGTGACAGTACGCATATACCCCAACCAGAAGCCATGGATTACAGGCAACATCCACACTGAGCTAAAGGGTAGAGCTTCCGCTTTCAAGGAGCGGGACTCTAACCCGGAAGCTTATAAGAAATCCCGCTATGCCCTCCGACGAACCATCAAACAGGCAAAGCTTCAATACAGGACTAAGATTGAATCGTAGTTCACAGGCTCTGATGCTCGTCAGATGTGGCAGGGCTTGCAAACCATTACAGACTACAAAGGGAAGCATAGCCGAGAGCTGCCCAGTGACACGAGCCAACCAGACGAGCTAAACCACATCTATGCTCGTTGAGGCAAATAACACTGAAACATGCATAAGAGCACCAGCTGTTCCGGAAGACTGTGTGATCACACTCTCCGCAGTTGATGTGAGTAAGACCTTTAAACAGGTCAACATTCACAAGGCCGCAGGGCCAGGCGGATTACCAGGACATGTACTGCGAGCATGCGCTGACCAACTGGCAAGTGACATCACTGACATTTTTAACCTCTCCCTGTCCGAGTCTGTAATACCAACATGTTTTAAGCAGACAACCATAGTGCCTGTGCCCAAGAACACAAAGGTAACCTGCCTAAATGACTACCGACCCGTAGCACTCACGTCTGTAGCCATGAAAGGCTGGTCATGGCTCACATCATCACCATTATCCCAGAAACCCTAGACCCCCTCCAATTTGCATAATGCCCCACAGATCCACAGATGATGCAATCTCTATTGCACTCCACACTGCCCCTTCCCACCTATGTGAGAATACTATTCACTGACTACAGCTCAGCATTCAACCCCAGTGCCATAAAAGCTCATCAATAAGCTAAGGACCCTGGGACTAAACACCTCCCTCTGCAACCGGATCCTGGACTTCCTGACGGGCCGACCCCAGATGGTAAGGGTAGGTAAGAACACATCCGCCACGCTGATACTCAACACAGGGGCCCCTCAGGGGTGCGTGCTCAGTCCACTCCTATACTCCCTGTTCACTCATGACTGCACAGTCAGGCACAACTCCAACACCATCATTAAGTTTGCAGATCAAACAACAGTGGTAGGCCCGATCACCGACAACGAGGCACCCTATAGGGAGGAGGTCAGAGACCTGGCCGTGTGGTGCCAGGACAACAACCTCTCCCTCAACGTGATCAAGACAAAGGAGTTGATTGTGGACTACAGGAAAAAGAGGACCGAGCATGCCCACATTCTCATCGACAGCGCTGCAATGCAGGTTGGGAGCTTCAAGTTCCTTGGTGTCCACATCACCAACAAATTACAATTGTCCAAGCACACCAAGACAGCTGTGAAGAGGGCATGACAAAACCTATTCCCCCTCAGGAGACTAAAGATTTGGCATGGGTCCTCAGATTCTCAAAAGGTTCTACAGCTGCACCAGAGAAAGTATCCTGACTGGTTGTATCACTGCCTGGTATGGCAACTGCTCAGCCTCCGACCGCTAGCCACTACAGAAGATAGTGTGTACTGCCCAGTATATCACTGGGGACAAGCTTCCTGCCATCCAGGACCTCTATACCAGGCGGTGTCAGAGAAAGGCCCTAAAAATTGTCCAAGATTCCAGCCACCCTAGTCATAGACTGTTCTCTCTGTTTCCGCATGGCAAGCAGTACCGGAGCGCCAAATCTAGGTCCAAGTCGCTTCTAAGCAGCTTCTACCCCAAGCCATAAGACTCCTGAACATCTAATCAAATGGCTACCCAGACTATTTACAATGCCCCCCCCCCTCTTTTACACCACTGCTACTCTGTTATCTATGCAGTCACTTCAATAACTCTTACCTACATATACATATTACCTCAACTAACCAGTACCCCCTGTATATTGTCTCACTATTGTTATTTTACTGCAGCTCTTTAATTACTTGTTACTTTTATTTCTTATTCGTATTTAATTTAACTGCACTGTTGGTTAGGGGCTCATAAGTATGCAAGAGGACTGACTGTCTACTCCTTCGGATCCAGTTTTCTCTTCTTAGTTTCCTGCCTTTCTTTTCCTACCCACTGTGCTTCTACATCTGCATTGCTTGCTCTTTGCATGTCATGCATGCATGTCAGGATGTGTACATATGTTTTACACTTGTTTGGTTACTACATGATTCCATGTGTGTCATTTCTTAGTTTTGATGTCTTCACTATTATTCTACAATGTAGCAAATAGTCAAAAAAAAGAAACCCTTCAATGAGTATGTGTCCAAACTTATGACTGGAACTATTATATTTATATTGTCATCATTTAGCAGATACTTTAATCCAGAGTGATTTACAGGAGCAATTGTTCAAGGGCACCGACAGATTGTTCATGTAGTCAATTCTGGGATTCAAGCCAGTGAAATTTCAGTTACTGGCTCAACACTTAACCACTAGGCTACCTGCCTTCCCAGGTAAGTAGCTTTGTCAGTTTGTGACAACTGCCTATATAAAAAGGGCTTTATAAAATATTTGATTGATTGACTATACCTTGATCCTGAAGCAATGCCAAGGAAGTGCAAGTGTGTGTGCCAGCAAGAAAGAGTGACAGGACAGAATGAAGACATCGCTCTTAATGCATTCAAATCATAAAAAGCATAATAAGTGCAATCTATTTAGCAGAGATGGCATTGAGACGAAGCAGACGAACAGAGGCTAATTGAAGTTTGGACTACATTCATTGCATCTACAATCAACCCTTCCTTAAACCATAATAAAAGAGTAAGTCACTAATGTTGCCAATCACATCAGATCTTTTTCAGAGCTGATCTTATTGGTCAAAAGACAGATTAGTGAGGTAGAAAAAATCTGAATTGGGCTGCCTCTAAACGCAGCCGATGTCTGCTTCCCAAATGGCACCCCTTCCCTTTATAGTGCGCATAGGCCTCTGGTCAAAAGTAGTGTAATGGAGAATAGGATACCATTTGGAAAACATCCTAAAACTCAGTCAGTCTATAAAGTATAACTACAAATCACAACATTGTCTACACATTGCACACATAGGGGAGACGGTTACTTTCTCACAGCCCACATCATTGGTTACATTTTTATTTATATTTACAGTAAATTTGTTATAAATATAATACATAATCTGAAAAGCATTTGAGTAAATACATACATTTAAATAACAGCTTGAGCACAAGGTGGAGGTCCAATGAGGGAGATGTATAGGGATCATGTTGACTTTACTGGTTCATACGTTTGTTTGTTTGTTTGTTTTGTAGAAAACGAAATGTGTGCACGTGGTGACTGACAGCACGGTCGGTCCAGATGGACTACAGGCTCACAGACAGGTGAGCAGGCAGTATCTGTATTAGAACCTCTCAGTCAGAGTTTGTTTGTCAGTCACATACTGTAGTATAGTGGTTAAACGCTGGGTCATATTCTAAAATGTTTGTGATGTGCTGATGGTCTGGTCCATGTGACCACACAACAGAAAACCCTGGTCATAGTCAGTCTCATTGAGGCAGTGGCAGTTTTTCCTACTTTCTCATCCTGGTTAATCCAAGAAGTAAACTACATCTGTCGCCACGGTGACAACTGCTCAACAACATGCGATTAGTTTTTCAACACTAAAAATAAAAATACATCTCTGGCGGTAGACAGATGACACCAGTGTCGTAGGAGACAGATGTTGTAAACTCAGATGGCAACAGCGTGTCTGTTCTCCTCCCCGTTCACAGGTCAATTTCATCAAATAAAAAAAGGTCAAAACCAAAGTGCATCAGCTGAGATGACAGAGGAATAATACACAGAGAAAACAGATCCTTCTTCCACATGTAAGTCCATGATGCTTTGCTTTGTTGCTGGGACATAACATAGCTACTGGGGGGTTTATTTAACAACAGTCTGACCATCGCAGTGGTTACAAGCTCAATTGATGCCCAATTCCATATCTATTTTTAAATACATCTTACATCAAAACTGCTTTCCTTAGTCCAGTATTGAGTGTACTAGTTTGGAAAAATGGGTCAAATTTTTAGGGAGTGGAGTGGATGATTTGAGACTTGGTGGAAAGATATTTCTGCTTGGTAGCTGGTTCCGAGCTTTCAACAGTTTCTTAACCAATGGGGAGCCTTGGTAGTGGTGATTTGCAGATAATTGTTCATTGTTATTGTTGGGTGGGCGGGCAGGCAGAATTAGGATCCTAATCGTTAGGGCACACTGTAGTAAAACCTTTTGCAACAGAAAATGAAAAATAGCCTTTCAAATAGTCCCTCACGGTTTTCTTCAGGTTTATGCCTAATGAAGACAGCCCAGTGTTCAAGCATTGTTGATCGTAAAGAGCGGGTGATGTGGGATTTGGAAGATATTTCTTGCTGGGTGGGTCTCTGAGCTCTCAACCCTGTTGTTGCCAACAAATGGGGAGTCTTAGTAGTGATGATTGACAGATGGTGGTTAATTCATAGTTGATGATGGGGGGCAGGACAATGTTCAGGTGCTGTTAATGATGATTAGTGCAGGCGTGGCCGTCTGCTGGCTGGTCTCACACATGGCTCCCTGGTCCGCCAGCTTGGCGAAGACCCGTGGAGTTCCCAGGTTATAGACGCCCGCATGCAGGAAGCCGGCTCTCAGCGGCAGCCGCATCACTTCCTGTGCCCTCAACTGCAGCTTGTATTGAGTCTGGCCCAGCCATGTAAATGAACCGTGCACCTCAAGAGACTCAGGACTGATGGAGGGAGGAAGAGGGAGAGAAAAAGGGATGATGAAAGAGGGGGATGAGAGGAAAACAATGAAAATTAAAACCTGGAGGATGAACGGGATGCAGTTATCAGGTATAAATTTGCTCAGGGACATGAATAGATGGCAGATTTAAAGATGCACTGTGCAGAAATCGCACCGTCATTTTCTGGTTGCTGAAAATCTAAGTGTGCCTAATTTAAGTTTGTGACAAACCAATTAAGTATCATGTAGAGAATCATTGCGTCATCTAAACTGCTGTGAAATATATTTTTCATAACCAAAAAGATTGTATTTTGAAGCTGGTGTTCAAAACCAAAAGATGAAAAAAAAATGAAAGATTAAGCAAGGGAAGCATAGAAGTAGTGCACATAGAACATATCTACTGCTTCTTAGACTTGCCTTCAATGAGAATGACAGATCTACAAGTACAAGTTCTACGTGAATTTAGTCGGGTCGCCCAAAAAGTTACATATTGCATCTTTAACAGTACAGTGCGGAGCTAACGCACTAATAGGAGAAAATAGGACTAGGGACTACTGTGGGTGTGCGTGTGATTATATTTACCTGGTAGTTTTGTGTCGAAGGTCAATGATGGCATCAACTTGAGCCAGGGAGCAGTTAGATAGAGTCAAAATGACTGGAACCATACAGAGACTACATATAGACAGAGGGGGAGAGAGGCAGAGGGCGGGTAGTAGGGGAAGAAAAGGGAGGGGGTAGTGAGCGACAGCAGGGGCGAGAGGGAGGGGGCGAGAGGGGGGTGGGGGCAGGGGTTATTATACTCATTCTATGTCACATTAACTAAAGCACTGCACTTAAGGTTCCTGACTATCAGTCTGTTTCTCCTCACTGTCTCCAAACCACACTAATAGTTATCATTTAATCTCCTCAAAGCACCTCTCTTCTGCCAGCAACAACAGTTCTAGAAATAATGACATTAGAGTTTAGAACAAAGTCATGTCAAAAGATAATCGTGTAAGTCCAGTTCTGACGAGTGAATTATGCGAGAATACACGTGTCACACAAACAACCACCCTTGGGACAGGCAGGCTGACAGATTCCTCATGAACGGTTTCAGTTTAGAGTAGATTAGTATAGTGCCTGTTCAGAAGTAATTCTGCACTCCCATATCCTGTGGAGATCAGAGAGAGAGAGCTAGAGCGAGAGAGACACATTGCACTATCATCACAGCCCTAGCATTTCTGTCTTCCTGTCTCTTCCCCGGTCTGTATTTCAGTGCTCCAGGTGTCACCTGGCCCCTGAGCCATTCTTTTCTTCTGTTTAGAAGTCCAGTCATAGATACTGCTATAGGGCAAGTGAAAATGCCATCCAAACCCATACAACCAGGACAGGTACCAAGACGCATGGGGAGAGAGAGAAGCAAAGAGATCTCTCCCCTTTTCTTGGCTGGGTTGATAATGCATGCGTGCAAACATGTCTGTGTGCGTGGTGTATGGAATGTGTGTGCGGAATGTGTGTGTGCGTGTGTGTGAACGTGGGAGTGCGTGTGAACATGTCTGCATGCGTGACGTGTTACCTCTTCTGTACGAAGGAGTGGCTGTGGCTTTCGGGGTAGTGCAGGTTGGTCTTGATGAGGTGGGAGAGCTGTTCCATGGAGGGCCGTGTCATAGGAGGAGGAAGCTCTGGTTTAAACTTCAGCAGCACCATCTCTTGAGCCTCCTACAATTCCACAGGTCAGAGGAACACAACAGAATCCACACCATTATACACACAGCCTCCTACAACAGGACAGAGGAACAACACGAGGTCAGGACACAGGAACAGATGCCATTTCAACACACCATCTATACATCTCCTAAGCCTCCTACTAAACAACAGAGAAACAGAGACCATTGTGTCAAACAATCACTGCATTTATATACATGTAGTTACACAGACATTTTGTTGTGGCATAATTTGTTCGCCATTGTGCAGCCTGCCCCGTCCAGGACTTTTGCCGTTACAAAATATAATGAACGGCCTCTTTGGCAAAATGCCTTGATAGAGACATTCAGAGAACTATAATTAGACGTTTTGACAAAATACAACTTTTCAGTTGGTGTGTGTGTGTGTGTGTGTGTGTGTGCACGCAGTCGTGGCCAAAAGTTTTGCGAATGACACAAATATTAATTTCAACAAAGTTTGCTGCTTCAGTGTCTTTAGATATTTTAGTCAGATGTTACTATGGAATACTGAAGTATAATTACAAGCATTTCATAAGTGTCAAAGGCTTTTAATGACAATTACATGAAGTTGATGCAAAGAGTCAATATTTGCAGTGTTGACCCTTCTTTTTCAAGACCTCCGCAATCCGCCCTGGCATGCTGTCAATTAACTTCTGGGCCACATCCTGACTGATGGCAGCCCATTCTTGCATAATCAATGCTTGGAGTTTGTCAGAATTTGGGTTTTTGTTTGTCCACCCGCCTCTTGAGGATTGACCACAAGTTCTCAATGGGATTAAAGCCGTGTTTCATTAAAGCCTATTTATTTTGTTACAAGCCGTGTTTCATTAAAGCCTATTTATTTTTGTTACAAGCCGTGTTTCATTAAAGCCTATTTATTTTGTTACAAGCCGTGTTTCGTTAAAGCCTATTTATTTTGTTACAAGCCGTGTTTCGTTAAAGCCTATTTATTTTTGTAACAAGCCGTGTTTCGTTAAAGCCTATTTATTTTTATTACAAGCCGTGTTTTGTTTAAAAGCCTATTTATTTTTGTTACAAGCCGTGTTTCATTTAAAGGCTGTGTAAAGTTAATTTGTTTCAATGTACCGGTAGGCACCTGCGGCTTATAGACATGTGCAGCTTATTTATGTACAAAATACATATATTTTTTAAATTCAGTGGGTGCGGTTTATATTCAGGTGCGCTTAATAGTCCAGAAATTACGGTACATCAAGCTTTTGAGTCTACAAATATGTTGGATGCATTTGCTCTTTTTTTAGTTGTGTTTTAGATTATTCTGTGGCCAATAGACATGAATGGTAAATAATGTAGTGTGTCATTTTAGAGTCACTTTTATTGTAATTAAGAATAGAACGTTTCTAAAAAATCTCTACAGTAATGTGGATGCTACCATGATTACGGATAATCCTGAATGAATCGTTAATAATGATGAGAAAGTTAGATACACAAATATCATACCCCCAAGATATGCAAACCTCTTACCCTTATAATAACAGAGGTGGTTAGCATTTTTGGGGGGTATGATATTTGTGCATCTAACTTTCTCACTCATCATTATTCACCCGATATGGATGAAAATACCCTCAAATGAAGGTTGACCGTCTGCACTTTAACCTCAGTCATTGTTTGATTTCAAATCAAAACTTTTGGAGTATAGAGACAAAAGAAGAATAAAATGCTTCACTGTCCCACTAATTACAGAGGGCACTGTATGTACGTGTGTGTGTGTGCCTGGAGTGTGTGCACCTCTTTCTGTCTGAGGGAGCAGGCCTCTTTGCCAATGGTCTGTAGTGCCACATGAAGCTGTCCTTCCAAGATCACCTGCTTGTTGTCTTCAACAACAAATGCCTGTCAACAAGCATAAACAAATATTAGCAACCAACAACATATGCCTGTCAACAAGCATAAACAAATATTAGCAACCAACAACATATGCCTGTCAACAAGCATAAACAAATATTAGCAACCAACAACATATGCCTGTCAACAAGCATAAACAAATATTAGCAACCAACAACCTATGCCTGTCAACAAGCATAAACAAATATTAGCAACCAACAACCTATGCCTGTCAACAAGCATAAACAAATATTAGCAACCAACAACATATGCCTGTCAACAACAAACAAATATTAGCAACCAACAACATATGCCTGTCAACAAGCATAAACAAATATTAGCAACCAACAACATATGCCTGTCAACAACAAACAAATATTAGCAACCAACAACATATGCCTGCCAACAAGCATAAACAAATATTAGCAACCAACAACATATGCCTGTCAACAACCATAAACAAATATTAGCAACCAACAACATATGCCTGTCAACAACCATAAACAAATATTAGCAACCAACAACATATGCCTGTCAACAACAAACAAATATTAGCAACCAACAACATATGCCTGTCAACAAGCATAAACAAATATTAGCAACCAACAACATATGCCTGTCAACAAGCATAAACAAATATTAGCAACCAACAACAAATGCCTGTCAACAAGCATAAACAAATATTAGCAACCAACAACATATGCCTGTCAACAAGCATAAACAAATATTAGCAACCAACAACATATGCCTGTCAACAAGCATAAACAAATATTAGCAACCAACAACATATGCCTGTCAACAAGCATAAACAAATATTAGCAACCAACAACATATGCCTGTCAACAAGCATAAACAAATATTAGCAACCAACAACATATGCCTGTCAACAAGCATAAACAAATATTAGCAACCAACAACATATGCCTGTCAACAAGCATAAACAAATATTAGCAACCAACAACATATGCCTGTCAACAACAAACAAATATTAGCAACCAACAACATATGCCTGCCAACAAGCATAAACAAATATTAGCAACCAACAACATATGCCTGTCAACAAGCATAAACAAATATTAGCAACCAACAACATATGCCTGTCAACAAGCATAAACAAATATTAGCAACCAACAACATATGCCTGTCAACAAGCATAAACAAATATTAGCAACCAACATATGCCTGTCAACAAGCATAAACAAATATTAGCAACCAACAACATATGCCTGTCAACAAGCATAAACAAATATTAGCAACCAACAACATATGCCTGTCAACAAGCATAAACAAATATTAGCAACCAACAACAAATGCCTGTCAACAAGCATAAACAAATATTAGCAACCAACAACAAATGCCTGTCAACAAGCATAAACAAATATTAGCAACCAACAACATATGCCTGTCAACAAGCATAAACAAATATTAGCAACCAACAACATATGCCTGTCAACAAGCATAAACAAATATTAGCAACCAACAACATATGCCTGTCAACAAGCATAAACAAATATTAGCAACCAACAAACAAATATTAACAACCAACATATGCCTGTCAACAAACAAACATTAGCAACCAACATACGCATGTCAACAAACAAATATTGTCAACAAGAACAAACAAACATTAGTAAATTCATTGGCCTGATGTCAATAGCAAAACAGCAAAAACAACTTCAGCAATCAGCTCAACAAAAACTTGACATAAAATTGACTATCAACGCATAATTAAACAATGAAACAGGATGGAGAAAACAAAACAAAAAACAACTTCAGCATTTATTGACAACATCTTCAATAATGACGTGAGCTAAATATACACTGCTCAAAAAAGGGAACACTTAAAAAACAATGTAACTCCAAGTCAATCACACTTCTGTGAAATCAAACTGTCCACTTAGGAAGCAACACTGATTGACAGTAAATTTCACATGCTGTTGTGCAAATGGAATAGACAACAGGTGGAAATTATAGGCAATTAGCAAGACACCCCCAATAAAGGAGTGGTTCTGCAGGTGGTGACCACAGACCACTTCTCAGTTCCTATGCTTCCTGGCTGATGTTTTGGTCACTTTTGAATGCTGGCGGTGCTTTCACTCTAGTGGTAGCATGAGACGGAGTCTACAACCCACACAAGTGGCTCAGGTAGTGCAGCTCATCCAGGATGGCACATCAATGCAAGCTGTGGCAAGAAGGTTTGCTGTGTCTGTCAGTGTAGTGTGCAGAGCATGGAGGCGCTACCAGGAGACAGGCCAGTACATCAGGAGACGTGGAGGAGGCCGTAGGAGGGCAACAACCCAGCAGCAGGACCGCTACCTCCGCCTTTGTGCAAGGAGGAGCAGGAGGAGCACTGCCAGAGCCCTACAAAATGACCTCCAGCAGGCCACAAATGTGCATGTCTGCTCAAACGGTCAGAAACAGACTCCATGAGGGTGGTATGAGGGCCCGACGTCCACAGGTGGGGGTTGTGCTTACAGCCCACCACCGTGCAGGACGTTTGGAATTTGCCAGAGAACACCAAGATTGGCAAATTCGCCACTGGCGCACTGTGCTCTTCACAGATGAAGGCAGGTTCACACTGAGTACATGTGACAGACATGACAGTCTGGGGACGCCGTGGAGAACGTTCTGCTGCCTGCAACATCCTCCAGCATGACCGGTTTGGCGGTGGGTCAGTCATGGTGTGGGGTGGCATTTATTTGGGGGGCCGCACAGCCCTCCATGTGCTCGCCAGAGGTAGCCTGACTGCCATTAGGTACCGAGATGAGATCCTCAGACCCCTTGTGACACCATATGCTGGTGCGGTTGGCCCTGGGTTCCTCCCTAATGCAAGACAATGCTAGACCTCATGTGGCTGGAGTGTGTCAGCAGTTCCTGCAAGAGGAAGGCATTGATGCTATGGACTGGCCTGCCCGTTCCCCAGACCTGAATCCAAATGAGCACATCTGGGACATCATGTCTCGCTCCATCCACCAACGCCACGTTGCACCACAGACTGTCCAGGAGTTGGTAGATGCTTTAGTCCAGGTCTGGGAGGAGATACCTCAGGAGACCATCCGCCACCTCATCAGGAGCATGCCCAGGCGTTGTAGGGAGGTCATACAGGCACGTGGAGGCCACACACACTACTGAGCCTCATTTTGACTTGTTTTAAGGACATTACATTAAAGTTGGATCAGCCTGTAGTGTGGTTTTCCACTTTAATTTTGAGTGACTCCAAATCCAGACCTCCATGGGTTGATAAATTTGATTTCCATTGATAATTTGTGTGATTTTGTTGTCAGCACATTCAACTATGTAAAGAAAAAAGTATTTAATAAAAATATTTCATTCATTCAGATCTAGGATGTGTTATTTTAGTGTTCCCTTTATTTTTTTGAGCAGTGTTCATTCCATCTATGTATAATTGGAGAAGGGAACAGCAACACCATAGAAGTCCTGGAATAGCGTGGGAGAACTAACAGTATTAAGTGAGTTGTAGTGGTTTAGTATTTTAGTATTTATTAGGATCCCAATTAGCTGCTGCCTATGCAGTCCAAACAGGACCCGTCAATATTTTTTTATATATATAACAAACATACTATTGATGCGTAGGCTATGGTGTAATGGAATGTTTTGCCTTGTGGTAGGTTTTGTGGGTTGCCACTTATGTAGATGTCATAACCAGCCATAAAATAACGCAATACATGTCACAACAGGTCTAAATATATGTGTCATAAGTGTTGTGACCATATAACAGGTTATGACACTTTATATCAGCTGTTATGACATTATGACATGATTATGACCGTGTCATAACGTGCTATGACGCTGGGTGTCAAGTAAAGTGTTTACCAGTATTTGCAATAGAGGTCTATTTAAATTATGCAGTCGTACTGATCCTAATACAATTAGTAATAGTAGTGTATTTTAATTCTGTGATTTACCTTCCAGAGGACGATAATGTCGAGGTCCACCTCGTTGCACTTCCTGACCACACCTGTTATATCCTCAGCCCCACCCCCAGGACCCGCCCCCTGACTCCTGGAATGTCTCCCCTGTGTCTCCACGGCAATAAGCGGTCTCCAAGACTCCGAGGGCTGACACCTCCGGAAGAAGAAGTCTGCACACGGAGTGGTGGAGCTGATGATCTGAGGAGAGGAGGAGAAGAACAAGAGAGGAGAGGAGGAAGGAGAGGGGAAGACAATAGAGGAAAGAAGGGTGAGGGACAAGATAGCAGATAAAAAAGGGAGAGGAAAAGAAATGGAGGAAGGAAAACGTGGGAAAGGAAAGAAGGGAGGGAGAGAAGGTTTGGGTGGAGAGGGTAATGGTACAGCTATTTATTTTTATACATTCAGTAACACCGACCAGCAGTGACAGATAACACTATTGTGTTAACATACCTGTTCATTTCCAAGGCTCAGGTCTGCAAAGGTGTACTTCTCTAGTGACTTTGAGGTAGCTAAGACACAGAAGATAAGTCAGGAGAGAGAAGAGATTCTCCTCATTGTCTGACATTGTTGGTAATGAGAGTGTGTACCTTCGTGGGGTTTGCATCGTGTTGCTCTGAAGCACAGCTTGCCCCTCTCTCTGGTGGTGAGTTTGCAGTCTGGAATGACAAGAGGAGGGTGAAAGAAAGAATGAAAGAGACGTGTCCATGTCCTGTCTCCATCTGAACCGAACCCCTAACTCTAGCCCCCAACTCTAACACCTAAGCCTAAAATAGCAATTTTACAAGTGAGGACTGGCTAAATGGCCACACTTCTCAGAATTGTAGTTAGTTTAATATTCTTTTGTCGACTTCTGGTACTCACAAGTATAGTAAAACATATACAAACACAACACCTCTCTAAAGGCCATCTGACTTTCTAACACATTGGAGAGACCCTGGATGTTCTCTTCAGCTTACTTATTACTATGGGCCAGCTGCAGCTCAGTGTTCTAAGCAGATAGTGAGTGTGATCAGTGTTCTAAACTCAAAGATGTGTGTGATCAAAAAACAGTTGTTACTATTACAGGAGAAGGAAACCCTGATGTAGCTTAATGTATTGTTATTACAGGAGATGGAAAACTGTTTGTAGGCAACTAACACTAGCCTCAGGCTGTGAACTAGTATGATCAATCAGTGGAACAGAGAGGGGAAGAGAGATGGAAAGAGGGAGAAAGGGATAAGAGACCATTTTGGCATATATACAGTACCATCTCTCTATAATCATCAGCAGCACACGAGTCAGACAGGGAGAGACCAAATAGGACAGGATTGAATAAAATAGCATATAAGGGTGTGGGGTGGTCTCTTTGCCACTCTGTCCTGGTCACTGCCAACTCTATAATCACCACATTTCCATATTTGATTACAGAGCGAACAAGAACAAAGTGACCTACAAAGTGACCTACAAAGTGACCTACATGCAAAAGTTCCCCCCGGTGGTGTGTGTGTGATTATTGGAACTACCCATATCTCACACTGCTCTAGGGAGCGGCTAAAAGATAATTCTGCCCTCGGCTGTGTGTCCTGGCCACCAGCCACACCACTGGTCTTCAGTCACAAAGCTAGTTCCCACAGGGATCATCTACCCAGCCTGGCAGAGCTGAAAAAGCTGAATAACAAGATCTGAATGAAAGCATTTAACACTGTATGAACTGCGAAGGGCGGTCCCATAGCTATAAATACAATATGAAAAGCCACCAATTGTAAGCCGCACTGGATAAAAGTGTCTGCTAAATGACTTAAATGTCAAATGCACTGTGACTTAGCAGCATACAAGATTCAGTAGCCTACCCTACCAACTGAACTAGGCTAGATAACCCAAGCTTACCTCTTCAAACAGGTGAACCGCACTGATCTAACCACCAAAAGGCATATATCTAATGAACACAACATCTAAGGAACACAACCCAATACACCAAAGTCATCAAATAGACGCCAAATAGCTCAACTGGAAATTACTTTGTTTTCACAGAGACACCGTTCCCTCTAATATTTTTCAGCACTTTCAGGACTTGTGAGCGGAAACTTGATTTTTTATTCTGTGAGACTTTAAAAAAACGTTATGCACATTATGACAACCATTTTGGGACAGATGTTTTACTTGTCCGAAAGCTCAAATCACTTTAAAAAATAAATTATATGTAACACAAATGGCCAAATAGGTGACTTGCAGAGGGTAGTATTTGAAAAATTGAAGCTCGTCTCAAAACAGGACACTGCCCCTTTAAAAAACTCTGTACTTGACTTGCTTTTCAAAGACAATTAGATATGTACAAGTTTTGTGCTCTTGTAGGAAGCAATCACTCCCTCAAAATGTGCTGTAACTGGGCTAGACCCTCTGTGATCTCAAATGCACATCTATGCTTCTCTCCGAACACAGATGGAAAAAATGCTTGTGCTCATGAAATAGGCTACTCTGATGAGCTCCTCAGCCTACAACAAAATCAACAACTCGGTCTTGAATTTAAATTTGGTTTGTTGCATTGAAATGGACTAATGTTGATTCAATCCCAAGTTCCACAGTAGAGGGAACATTTGATCTGTTTAAAGCCATCGCGGGCTGGCAATTCTTCTGCGTAGGACTGCTACATTGCATATCACCTAGGGATGCAGACTCCTCAGCAACTTAAAAAGCCTGAATGTAAATGTACAAATCAAAACCTGACACCAAAAAGTCAAACAGTTATCGAGTAAATGAGTTTAAAACTATTGTAGTGCTATCTGAGAGGGTTACGGAGAGCAGAGGGACAAACCTTTGTTTTCTGCTGGGTTTATACACTTGTGTAGTCTCCACTGTTTACTGCTGCTAGAGACCTGTGCAATGTGGAACTCACGCACCCCAGCCTCACTCTGTGGAAGAGAGAGAGTGCAAGAGAGAGAGTGGAACTTTTTAACAACTTTTAAAGTCTACATACTGCAGTGTTTCCCCTCTATTCATTTAGCAGCGATGGGCAAATGTTTTTATTTTTGAAAATACTTTTCGGGATGGTAAATAATTTTCAGTGTAAAGTTATACCATATACCAGATAAAGTATGTAGAGAAGATAATGGACCTATATATTTTATAATAAGGTCATCTTTGAGAACTAACAATCACCCAAATAAAAATAAGACAGTCAGGGAGAATATAAAATTCTAAAAATGTCATCGCACGGGGACCCCAATGATTTTGTTTTGATGTTTGAGTCACTCAGATAGCATAAGATGTATAGAATGTTCGGTAGCCATGAAGTCATGGCTCACAACATCATCCTGGAAACCCAAGACCCACTCCAATTCGCAAACCGCACCATCAGATCCAAAGATGACACATTCTCAATTGCACTCCACACTGCCCTTTCCCACGTGGACAAAAGGAACACCTATGTGAGAATGCTGTTCATTGACGACAGCTCAGTGTTCAACACCATAGTGACCAAAGCTAAGCTAAGGACCCTGGGACTAAAACCCTCCCTCTGCAACTGGATCCTGGACTTCCTGATGAGTGGCCCCTAGGTGGTAAGGGTAGGCAACAACATCTGTCATG
Organism: Oncorhynchus tshawytscha; assembly: GCF_018296145.1. Taxonomy (NCBI): domain Eukaryota; kingdom Metazoa; phylum Chordata; class Actinopteri; order Salmoniformes; family Salmonidae; genus Oncorhynchus; species Oncorhynchus tshawytscha. Next base: position 70,775,753 of record NC_056433.1, read on the forward strand.
CTGATCCTCAACACAGGGGCCCTTCAGGGGTACGTGCTTAGGCCCCTCCTGTACTCCCTGTTCACCCACGACTGTGTGGCCAAGCACAACTCCAACACCATCATTGAAACACAAATCGGGAGGAGATCAGAGACCTGGCAGTGTGGTGCCAAGACAACAACATCTCCCTCAACATGAGCAACACAAAAAGAACTGCTCGTGGACGACAAGAAAAGGCCAAACACGCCCCCATTCTTATCGACTGGGCTGTAGTGGAGCGGGTTGAGAGCTTCAAGGTCCTTGGTGTCCACACCACCAACAAACTACCATGGTTCAAACACAGATGACACGACAACGCCTATTCCCCCTCAGGAGACGGAAAAGATTTGGCATGGCTCCCCAGATGCTCAAAGAGTTCTACCGCTGCACCATCGAGGGTATGCTGACTGGTTGCATCACCGCCTGGTATGGCAACTGCTTGGCATCCGACAGTAAATCGCTACAGAGGGTAGTGCGTACGGCCCAGTACATCACTGGGGCCAAGCTTCCTGCCAGAGGCCCTCTATACAAGGCAGTGTCAGAGGGAGATTTTTTTGTTGTCAGACTCCAGTCACAAGTCATAGACTGGTCTCTCTGCTACAGCACGACAAGTGATACCGGAGCACCAAGTCTAGGTCCAAAAGGCTTCTTAACAGCTTCTATCCCCAAGCCATAAGACTGCTGAACAATTAATCAGATGGCCACTTGCATTGACACCACCCCACTTTGTTTTTACATTGCTGCTACTCTGTTTATTATGTATTCAGTTACTTTACCACCTACCTACAGTGGTTTGTCCTTTAAAAGTTGCAACGAACTGCAGCACAGCTTGCGTAGTGCCGCAGAATTCTATGGCACGTTATTTAAGTGCCAACCACTGGTACCATTAATGCTAGTTAGTGCTAGTTTTACCACCAGAGGGCATCTTTGAGAAGCATTTGATAGCCTTCAATAGTTGCTGTACTAGAGCATTTAAAACCTTTTTTGTAAGAACATAGTATATGGGACTGATTAAGAAAATTTGCTCAATTAATTTGCTTAATATTATGGTGTTTCTCTACCAAGAAAAATTAAAAACCCTCTGAATTTCCGTTAGGATGGAACGGAAAATATGGCGCTGTACAACGTGACGGTCGGGAGTAGGCAGGCTACAGTACTGGGCTATTTAGCTAAATAATCCCTGTGTCGTGCGGGCACGCGGGAGACCAGGTTTCAATTCCCCGACGGGGAGGAAGGAGTAGCCTGTCCTTGTAAATTATTATTTGTTCTTAACCTCTCTGAACCACCCATCCCGGATCCGGTATAATTGTCATCAGCAACGCTGAATAGCATAGCGCCACTGTCAAATAATATTACTAGAAAATATTCATATTCATGAAATCACAAGTGCAATATTGCAAAACACAGCTTAGCCTTTTGTTAATCCAACTGTCATCTCAGATTTTGAAATTATGCTTTACAGCGAAAGCACAATTAGTCTGAACAATTATCAGTTTCTATTTAGGTTTATGTCACACATTAATTGTCAGTTAGAGACACAGTAGGACCCAAAAGCATAATCAGTGCTCTAACTCCCCCTTGCACTGGACTGGAGCAATGAAGTGGAGACGCAGGGTACCGTACTAAACCACAAATTACCTCTAAGTACCGCAGCATAATCACAAAACCTTTAGTAGCGCAACCACTGTACATGTACAAATTACCTCAACTATCCTGTACCCCCGCACATTGACTCTGTACCGTTACCCCCTAAATATAGCCTCGCTATCGTTCTTTTTTTTAAACTTTAGTTTTAGTAAATATTTTCTTAACTATGTTCTTAAAACTGAATTTTTGGTTAAGGGCTTGTAAGTAAGCATTTCACGGTAACACCTGTTGTAATCTGCGCATGTGACAAAAAAGCCATGGCAAAATGTGTACAATTGCAGAAAATGTGCTTTAAATGCAAATCTTTCCTCATCCCCATGACAAAATGTGTACAATTGTAGGAAACTAGCTTAAAACAGCAACATTTCTGTGGAGCCAAGAGGGCCTGAATGCATGTGACCATGAATAACAATGTTCCATCAAATGTCAGCTTGACAGAGTGATTAAGTGGTATATGAGTATCGTGTTGACACGTGTGTTGAGCTCACTGTGTTGATGTTCTCCACATCAACAAAGACCAGCATGCTGCCATTCCTCCCCTCCTCCTCGGGCAGTGTGTTACTACGGCAGGCGGTGGCCCGGACCGACAGAGAACGACTGGCACAGATAAATACTGTGTGACGCAGCACCCTGTGACTGAGGGAGGGGGAGATGGAGGGTGATTGGGGAGCAAGGGAAAGGAGAGGGAGCAATAGAGAGAAAGAGGAGACAAGAGGCAGGTAGGAGATGGAGAGAGGGTAGAGAAAGAAACAGATGAAAGTAATGAGAGATTGAGTAATATAAATATGTTCTTGTCATGCATTTGTAACTTTTATAAAGGTGGTGCTTAAAGTAATGCCACAGGCTCTATATAGTTTCAACTACAGAAACCACGTCTCCAAAATGTCCCTGAATTAAATTACACCATTTCACTTAAACAGAGATGATCAGGGACATTCTGTGAGATTTGAAAGGCCCCTATGAAGGGAAAAATAAATTAACTTAAGTAGCATGAGCATATGTTCTCAAAAGTGCCCTGATTTGACCTCATTCTATCAACAATGAGCTGAGCAGTGAGCACCGTCATTTAAAGCGAGACTGACGAACATTCAGGGGCACATTCAGGATAACTAAGGCTGCATTTACACAGGGAGCAAAAGATCAGAATTTAGCTGCCTGTGCAACTTGGGGTGCCGACACCTACAATAAGTACCGGAACCATTTTTTATTCTACATCTGCATCTCAGTGTTGAAGGTGTCACTACAGACCCTGGTTCGATTCCAGGCTGTAATCAGAACCGGCCGTGATTGGGAGTCCCATAGGGCGGCTCACAATTGGACCAGCATCGTCCGGGTTAGGGTTTGGCTGTTGTAGGCAGTCATTGTAAGTAAGAATTTGTTCTTAACTGACTTGCCTAGTAAATGAAGGTTAAATTTTTTTTTTTTTACTGATTTAATTAAATATACGTTACATCAGTATGAATATACTTTACATCATAGTATTCCCTTTGAAGAAGATAAATGAGGAATCTCTCATGATTCACGCTTTGGTTCGTGTACTAGTGAATAACTTTCAACTCTCCTTATGCCTCGGTCCTACTTGAATATAAAAAGGCTGCTCTTGCTCCCCTAATCTCTTTCACATCACACTACTTGGCTTGTGTGTTGTAGGTGAATACCAGTCTTCTCTCTCTCTCCCTACCTGATCTCCACTTGTGTGTGTAGATATGATTTTTTTTTTTTACTAGATCACCTCTGTTCTCTTTCTTTATCGTAATGATAATAGTTTCTTGCATCAGGCAGCTTTCCCACAGCCCTACCTGAATATAATAGCTCTTCTCTCCTACCTGATAAGCAGTCTTCTAGTAGGCCTAATGTGTAGCGAGTAAAACGCTTCTCTTGGAGAACTCTCCCTTATGTGATTATAACAGGGTGCTCCTTCTCTCTCCCCTACCTGATTATAACAGGGTGCTCGCTCTCCCCTACCTGATTATAACAGGGTGCGCTCTCTCTCTCCCCAACCCGATTATAACAGGGTGCTCCTTCTCTCTCCACTACATGATTATAATCAGAGAGGAGCACCCTGTTATAATCAGGTAGTGGAGAGAGTGCGAACCCTGTTAATCAGGTAGTGGAGAGAGAGTGCACCCTGTTATAATCAGGTAGCTGAGAGGGAGGGAGCGCACCCTGTTATAATCAGGTAGCGGAGAGGGAGAGAGCGCACCCTGTTATAATCAGGTAGCGGAGAGGGAGAGTTTCGTATTGCTTCGTATTGCGTCAGACAACAACATTGACGAATACGCTGATACGGTGTGCGAGTTCATTAGAACATGCGTTGAAGATGTCGTTCCCATAGCAACGATTAAAACATTCCCTAACCAGAAACCGTGGATTGATGGCAGCATTCGTGTGAAACTGAAGGCACGAACCACTGCTTTTAATCAGGGCAAGGTGTCTGGTAACATGGCTGAATACAAACAGTGCAGCTATTCCCTCCGCAAGGCTATCAAACAAGCTAAGCGCCAGTACAGAGACAAAGTAGAATCTCAATTCAACGGCTCAGACACAAGAGGTATGTGGCAGGGTCTACAGTCAATCACGGACTACAGGAAGAAACCCAGCCCAGTCACGGACCAGGATGTCTTGCTCCCAGGCAGACTAAATAACTTTTTGCCCGCTTTGAGGACAATACAGTGCCACTGACACGGCCTGCAACGGAAACATGCGGTCTCTCCTTCACTGCAGCCGAAGTGAGTAAGACATTTAAACGTGTTAACCCTCGCAAGGCTGCAGGCCCAGACGGCATCCCCAGCCGCGCCCTCAGAGCATGCGCAGACCAGCTGGCCGGTGTGTTTACGGACATATTCAATCAATCCCTATACCAGTCTGCTGTTCCCACATGCTTCAAGAGGGCCACCATTGTTCCTGTTCCCAAGAAAGCTAAGGTAACTGAGCTAAACGACTACCGCCCGTAGCACTCACATCCGTCATCATGAAGTGCTTTGAGAGACTAGTCAAGGACCATATCACCTCCACCCTACCTGACACCCTTGACCCACTCCAATTTGCTTACCGCCCAAATAGGTCCACAGACGATGCAATCTCAACCACACTGCTCACTGCCCTAACCCATCTGGACAAGAGGAATACCTATGTGAGAATGCTGTTCATCGACTACAGCTCGGCATTCAACACCATAGTACCCTCCAAGCTCGTCATCAAGCTCGAGACCCTGGGTCTCGACCCCGCCCTGTGCAACTGGGTACTGGACTTCCTGACGGGCCGCCCCCAGGTGGTGAGGGTAGGCAACAACATCTCCTCCCCGCTGATCCTCAACACTGGGGCCCCACAAGGGTGCGTTCTGAGCCCTCTCCTGTACTCCCTGTTCACCCACGACTGCGTGGCCATGCACGCCTCCAACTCAATCATCAAGTTTGCGGACGACACAACAGTGGTAGGCTTGATTACCAACAACGACGAGACGGCCTACAGGGAGGAGGTGAGGGCCCTCGGAGTGTGGTGTCAGGAAAATAACCTCACACTCAACGTCAATAAAACTAAGGAGATGATTGTGGACTTCAGGAAACAGCAGAGGGAACACCCCCATCCACATCGATGGAACAGTAGTGGAGAGGGTAGCAAGTTTTAAGTTCCTCGGCATACACATCACAGACAAACTGAATTGGTCCACTCACACAGACAGCATCGTGAGGAAGGCGCAGCAGCGCCTCTTCAACCTCAGGAGGCTGAAGAAATTCGGCTTGTCACCAAAAGCACTCACAAACTTCTACAGATGCACAATCGAGAGCATCCTGGCGGGCTGTATCACCGCCTGGTATGGCAACTGCACCGCCCTCAACCGTAAGGCTCTCCAGAGGGTAGTGAGGTCTGCACAACGCATCACCGGGGGCAAACTACCTGCCCTCCAGGACACCTACACCACCCGATGCTACAGGAAGGCCATAAAGATCATCAAGGACATCAACCACCCGAGCCACTGCCTGTTCACCCCGCTGCCATCCAGAAGGCGAGGTCAGTACAGGTGCATCAAAGCTGGGACCGAGAGACTGAAAAACAGCTTCTATCTCAAGGCCATCAGACTGTTAAACAGCCACCACTAACATTGAGTGGCTACTGCCAACACACTGTCAATGACACTGACTCTACTCCAGCCACTTTAATCATGGGAATCGATGGGAAATGATGTAAATATATCACTAGCCACTTTAAACAATGCTACCTTATATAATGTTACTTACCCTACATTGTTCATCTCATATGCATACGTATATACTGTACTCTATATCATCGACTGCATCCTTATGTAATACATGTATCACTAGCCACTTTAACTATGCCACTTGGTTTACATACTCATCTCATATGTATATACTGTACTCGATATCATCTACTGTATCTTGCCTATGCTGCTCTGTACCATCACTCATTCATATATCCTTATGTACATATTCTTTATCCCCTTACACTGTGTATGACAGTAGGTTTTTTGGAATTGTTAGTTAGATTACTTGCTCGTTATTACTGCATTGTCGGAACTAGAAGCACAAGCATTTCGCTACACTCGCATTAACATCTGCTAACCATGTGTATGTGACAAATAAAATTTGATTTGATTTGATTTGATTTGATTTTGAGAGCGCACCCTGTTATAATCAGGTAGCGGAGAGGGAGAGAGCGCACCCTGTTATAATCAGGTAGCTGAGAGGGAGAGAGCGCACCCTGTTATAATCAGGTTGGGGAGAGAGAGCACACCCTGTTAAACATGTAGTGGAGAGAGAAGGAGCACCCTGTTATAACAGGGTGGTCTCGCTCTCTCCACTACCTGATTACAACAGGGTGCGCTCTCTCTACACTACCTGATTACAATAGGGTGCTCTCTCTCTCTCTCTCTACACTACCTGATTACAACAGGGTGCTCTCTCTCTCTCTACACTACCTGATTACAACAGGGTGCGCTCTCTCTCTCTACACTACCTGATTACAACAGGGTGCGCTCTCTCTCTCTACACTACCTGATTACAACAGGGTGCTCTCTCTCTCTCTACTACCTGATTACAACAGGGTGCTCTCTCTCTCTCTCCACTACCTGATTACAACAGGGTGCGCTCTCTCTCTCTCTCTCCACTACCTGATTACAACAGGGTGCGCTCTCTCTCTCTCTCTCCACTACCTGATTACAACAGGGTGCGCTCTCTCTCTCCAGTACCTGACTACAACAGGGTGCGCTCTCTCTCTCTCTCTCCAGTACCTGATTACAACAGGGTGCGCTCTCTCTCTCTCTCTCTCCAGTACCTGATTACAACAGGGTGCGCTCTCTCTCTCTCCAGTACCTGATTACAACAGGGTGCGCTCTCTCTCTCCAGTACCTGATTACAACAGGGTGCTCTCTCTCTCCAGTACCTGATTACAACAGGGTTCTCTCTCCCATACTTCAATGGCTGATGTAATGTGGCTTGTGTAGTGTGTACCGAGTTCTCTCTTGAATAACTCTCCCCTACCTGATCTTGACTTGCGAAGTGTGTAGTTAGAATACCAGACTGCTCTCCCCACCTGATCTTTCCTCCTTTCTCGGCGCCCTCGTAGTAGAACAGGAAGTTGATCTCATGGACTCCTTCCTGGTCTGGTCCTCTTAGCCACAGGGGGAGCTGGGTAGATTCTCCAGGCGTTAGCGTTCCCTCTCCTAGAGGCATCTCTGCTACCCTTTTACCCCCCGTACCAAACACTCCTCCTCCTCCCGACCCAAAGTCAGCCGCCGACACCAGCGTTACCGCGGTTACCGACCCAGGCGTGGCTCCTGGGGGTGTGGCCAGGGTCTTGTAGGCAGAACAGTTCTCAAAGGAGGTGGGGCTGAGGGGGGTGAGGGGTGTGGCTAGGGAGGAGCTTCCGAAGGTAAAGAAGTCTGGGTGCGTGGACGCCACCCGCAGGCCGCACAGGGGAACGTGACTCACATTACAGAATTCTACGTAGGCCTTCCTGATTTCACCGCATAGCAGGGCAGTAGGGAACTGGAGGAAGAATACCTGGAAGGGTAAAAAAAAAAAAAGTAGAATTACAGCAGACAGAGAGACAGAGAGGAGGGGAGAGAGAGATGGTGACGGAGACATGGGGACAGATAGAGAGAGGTTAGTTATTGTGCAACCTACTCCAGTGTAGTGGTCTTCCTCAGGAGAAAGACAGGCAAATATAAATCAGAAACTGTTGGCTGCAAGTCATTTTTAAATATATACTAGTCTGAATTACTCCCATACTGTCCAGTTCAATCTAAAATGCTAAAACAACAAAAACAGTTTAAAAACTGTAAACAAGTAGATGAAATCCTTAAAGATGGAATAGTTAGAAACCACCCCCATTTTATTTCCACGACTATGTATGGAACCGTTTATGTATGTGCATGGACCAAAGAGACATATACACCTAAACAAAAAATGTATATAGCACCAGTCAAACGTTTAGACACACCTACTCATTCAAAATGTTTCTTTATTTTTACTATTTTCTACATTGTAGAATAATAGTAAAGACATCCAAACTATGAAATAATACATATCGAATCATCTAGTAACCAAAAAAGTGTTAAAGATTCTTCAAAGTAGCCACCCTTTGCCTTGATGACAGCTTTGCACTCTCTTGGCATTCTCTCAACTAGCTTCACCTGGAATGCTTTTCCAACACTCTTTAAGGGGTTATGCTGAGCACCTATTGGCTGCCTTTTCTTCACTCTGCGCTCCAACTCATCCCAAACCATCTCAAATTGGGTTGAGATCGGGTGATTTTGGAGGCCATATCATCTGATGCAGCACTCCATCACTCTCCTTCTGGGACAAAGAGCCCTTACACATCCTGGAGGTGTTTTGGGTCAATGTCCTGTTGAAAAACAAAATTATTGTCCCACTAAGTGCAAACCAGATGGGATGGCGTATCGCTGCAGAATGCTGTGGTAGCCATGCTGGTTAAGTGTGCCTTGAATTCTAAATAATTCACAGACAGTGTCACCACCAAAGCACCCCCACACATCACATCTCCTTCTCCATGCTTCACGGTCGGAACCACAACTACTCTGCGTCTCACAAAGACACAGCGGTTGGTGTCCTTTAGTAGTGGTTTCTTTGCAGCAATTCGACCATGACTGCGTGAATGAGGCTGTCTCTTCTGAACAGTTGATGTTGAGATGTATCTGTTACTTGAACACTGAAGCATTTCTTTGGGCTGCAATTTCTGAGGCTGGTAACGCGAATGAACTTATACTCTGCAGCAGAGCAAACTCTGGGTCTTTCTTTCCTGTGGCAGACCTCATGAGAGCCAGTTTCATCATAGCGCTTGTTGTTTCTTTTAGAACAACTAAAATAAATATAGCTAGCTGCAAGAAGCAATGCCCGGGGTTCAAGCTTTGGTCCCATAGCACCACCAGCAGGACAAATTGCCCTAGGATGAGCTAATTATGTACTCCATATCATGCTTTACAAATAATAGAACTCAACATCAAACAAATCATGCAATATGCTTTTGATGTATTTTGGACCATTTTCAATGATGTTGACTACTTTCAAATGCCTTCTCTACAACCGTTGCGCCGATTGGCACCAAATATGGTATATAGAGTCTATGTACCCTTCTATTTTCCAGGACTAGCGCAAACAATATGGCCGTTATGAGCCAATGAGCTTGTGTGAATGGTTTTTCCTGTCCACCATGCAGTCAAACTTAACCATAGTTTACAGCTAACAATAGGAGTTGTTGTCCACAAAGCAGCACGGAGGGCTCACAAGTGCCTGTCTATTCCTTACTTTGGATAGTGGATACATTATTTTAATACATTTTTTAATATTCGATTAGAGTTGTTGACGTCAATCGCCTGTATGCTATGAAGAGAGATGCTATGCTACTTACCTCATGTCATGAATATGCATAGCAATATAAAGGGCTATTTTTTTAATTATAAATTGGCTGGAATGTTACATGTCCTACTTATATCAGTACACTCAAATAAACCTCACGTAGCAAATAAGCCATTAAATGTTTTGTTGACCAAATTCGAAACACTTTGACCTACATAAAAAAAACTGATTGGTGAGCGAAAGAAACTAAACAACGCCTCCTGCTGAAGAAGACAGATTTGCGCCTCTTCCTTTCTGGCTAGTCTCATATCTGAGCATGTGTGCCAAACAGGTCAAGAGATAAATATGTGCCGGTTATAGCGCCACCCTATGGCCAATCTGAAAGTGCTTGCATAATGTTGAGTCTTGGCGGTGTTTGGAACATGTGTACCAAGTTTTGTTACAATATGATGGCTTGTTATTGAGCCACCATGTGGCCAATTGGCAGGGCATAAGAGGATGTGACATATGGGCCTTGATCATCATGTAAAGTTGCACCCTCCTGGGCTTTACCATCTCGCTGGAATTAGATTTTTTTTCCACCCATTTGGCAGAAGGTAAATAATGAACACCAAGAAATACAAGGTTTCCCCAGCCTCGCTGCTTGAACCCCAAATATCAAAAATAAAACACCATATTAAAAAGCAGAAGAATATCTTAAATCTGCCTTACGCAAAACCATAGACTTTTTACAATTACATCTAAACTGTTTTAAAATGTAGTTTGATACATATCAGGGTTAATTTGCTCATCTATGGCCATAATATTGGGTCAAATGACATTCATTAGACCTGGATTCATTGAATAGTTTAGTTTCAAAATGACAAAAAAAACACTGAAGCTCATTTCTGGGTAAGGGGTAGTGGACAGTGTTGAGTCAGTACCTCCAGCAGGGGCATGGGAGGGGTGATGGTGGGGTCAAGACGTCGGTCAGGACCGTGGCTGACAGAGGTCTTCTCCTCCTTGCTCTGGTTTAACCGCGGTCCCTGAATCTCTAGGTCCTGTCGACCACGAACCGATGTCCCCGCAGTCGCTGAGGGACCTTTAGAGAGTACCGCAACCACAACAAAGGTCGGGTGAGAAGGACCAAAACAAGTTTATAGCACTGGTTTTACAGTGTGTGTGTGTGAGAGAGACTGCATGACCATGTGTATGTGTTACCTTGGTTCTGCGAGAAACTGTTGCTGTTAATAGTAGAGTCTCCAGTAGAAGAGGTGGAGGCCAGGTTATAAACTAGACCCAGGATGGTGAGCTGACCAGTCTGGCGAGGAAGCAGCTTCAGACGAGCCTGCCAGGAGAGGAGGGAAAATACAGTTGAAGTCAGAAATGTACATACACCTTAGCCAAATGCATTTAAACTCAAGTTTTCACAATTCCTGACATTTAATCCTAGTAACAATTCCCTGCCAGTTAGGAGCACCACTTTATTTTAAGAATGTGAAATGTCAAAATAATAGAAGAGAGAATTATTTATTTCAAATTTTATGCTTGGGGTCATTGTCCATTTGGAAGACCCATTTGGAACCAAGCTTTAACTTCCTGACTGATGTCTTGAGATGATGCTTCAATATATCCACATCATTTTCCTGCCTCATGATGCCATCTATTTTGTGAAGTGCACCAGTCCCTTCTGCAGCAAAGCACCCTCACAACATGATGCTGCCACCCCTGTGCTTCATGGTTGGGATGGTAGTTCTTCGTGGTGGTGGTGGTTCTTCGGCATGCAAGTCTCCCTCTTTCTCCTCCAAACATAACGATGGTTATTATGGCCAAACCATTCTATTTTTGTTTCATCAGACCAGAGGACATTTCTCCAAAAAGTACGATCTTTGTCCACATGTGCAGTTGCAAACCGTAGTCTGGCTTTTTTATGGCGGTTTTGGAGCAGTGGCTTCTTCCTTGCTGAGTAGCCATTCAGGTTGTGTCGACATAGGACTCGTTTTACTGTGGATATAAATCCTTTTGTACCCGTTTCCTCCAGCATCTTCACAAGGTCCTTTGCTGTTGTTCTGGGATTGATTTGCACTTTTCGCACCAAAGTACATTCATCTCTAGAAGACAGAATGAGTCTCCTTCCTGAGCAGTATGACAGCTGCGTGGTCCCATGGTGTTTATACTTGCGTACTATTGTTTGTACAGATGCAGGTGGTACCTTCAGGTTTATGGAAATTGCTCCCAAGGATGAACCAGACTTGTGGAGGTCTACAATATTTTTTCTGAGGTCTTGGCTGATTTCTTTTGATTGTCCCATGATGTCATGCAAAGAGGCACTGAGTTTGAAGGTAGGCCTTGAAATACATCCACAGGTACACCTCCAATTGACTCAAATGATGTCAATTGGCTTTAGAAGCTTCTGATAGGCTATGACATCATTTACTGGAATTGTCCAAGCTGTTTAAAGGCACAGTCAACTGAGTGTATGTAAACTTCTGACCCACTGGAATTGTGATAGTGAATTATAAGTGAAATAATCTGTCTGTAAGCAATTGTTGGAAAAATGACTTGTGTCATGCACAAAGTAGATGTCCTAACCGACTTGCCAAAACTATAGTGGTTGTGGTTGAAAAACGAGTTAATGACCCCAACCTAAGTGTATGTAAACTTCCGACTTCAACTGTATCAGAAAGAAGAGTCATATACATCACATGACAATGATGAGCGAGGGGGAGAGAAAGAGAGAGATTGAACAGAGTTAGAGAGAAGTCACAGAAAATAAGAGGCAGAGAAAGAAAAAAAAATGGTAAGAGAGCGAGACCAAGAACTGCATAAAATCAGAAAAGATGCCACCGCTTACCACTCTTGTCTCCTCGGGACTCATGAAGAACTCTGGGATGACTTCTGTGGTGATGATGCCATCTTTCTGCACTGTCTGTAACGAGACCGGTTGTAAAAATGAGAGGTTAACGAGTTGAATGTGATGAGTTGAATGAAAAGTAACTGCTCTTACAGCACTGTAGCCTCACAGAGCGAAGGTAACACCAACAGTTGCTCTGATTCAGATGAGTTGGGTTAAATGCGGAAGACACATTTGAGTTGAAGGCATTCAGGTGTACAATTGACTAGGTATCCCCCTTTCCCTTTCTTACCCTGGGAGCGATGGCCTCCTTCTCATTGGTGATGGTGACAGCGTCTCCAACCATGATGTCCTGCGGTTGTGGTCGAGAGAAGTCTTTGAGCGTGAACTTCCAGAGCAGCGAGAGGTCTGAGAGAACCAGCGGAACCTTTAGAGGGTTCCGGAACACCACCTCAACTATGATGGGTTCTACATAGGAGCAGAAAGAGAGACACCAGGATGAGGACAAACACAACCAAAGAAATGTGAGGATATCTAAGTATAGTGAATTCAAAACCATATGTAATATGCAGTACACGGAGTACACAAAGATTAAGAAAACCTTCCTAATATTGAGTTGCATCATTTTATGACCCTCAGAACAGCCTCAATTCGTTGGGGCATGGACTACAAAGTGTCCAAAGCATTCCACAGGGATGCTGGCCCATGTTGACTCCATTGCTTCCCACAGTTGTGTGAAGTTGGCTGGATGTCCTTTGGGTGGTGGACCATTCTTGATAGACCTGGGAAACTGTTGAGCATGAAAAACCCCTCTCTCAGTTCTTGACACACAAACCGGTGCGCCTGGCACCTACTACCATAACTCGTTCAAAGGCACTTAAATCGTTTGTCTTACCCATTCACCCTCTGAATGGCACACATACTAGGGCTGACCCCATTTAGTCAACTGGTCGATTGTTTGGCTGATAGGGTGTTGGTTGACCGAGATTCCATTAGGCAAGAAAAAAAAGGGGAAAAAAGTTACTTGTGCACAAGACACCGGTCTGAGTGGACTAATCCATTGAATAATGCATAATCCATTGCGGAGTCCAAGACATGTGCTACCGAAATTGTGTATGGTTATATTTCGTAAGAACAATGGTGCAACACTAATACAAATATTATTTTATAACAAATGTGCTTTCTCCCGCGTTGGATAACAGTGGTTGTCCACGGTTCTGAAACACCAGCGTGCTGTTGAATTGGCGCCTTTCCCTAGACCATGTTGCTCTATGCCTAATAGCAAAGTTACCCATATTGGTGTTGAGGACAATGCTGCAGAGTTTGGAGACGAGAAAACAGCCCTTCAATTTTTTATTTTTTATTATACCTTTATTTAACCTCTTGGTGACAAGGGGCAGTATTTTCACTTCCAGTTGAAATGTATGCCCAAATTCAACTGCCTGCTACTCATCCCCAGAAGATAAGATATGCATATTATTTGGATAGAAAACACTCTGAAGTTTCTAAAACTGTTTGAATCATGTCTATGAGTATAATATAACTTATTTAGCAGGCGAAACCCAGAGGACAAACCATATAGATTTTTTTTTTTTTTTTTTTTTTTTTTGAGGTCACTCTTTTCAATGGGTTTTCATTGAGAATCCACCAGTCTTTAGAAATTGTTTGAGGTTTTTCCTTTGTGTAATGAAGTAGCCCTGTTCAGAACGAGGGTCACTTGTAGTGTACTGTTAGATAGAGGCGCGTGACCAGAAACCTAGCTACAGTTTGTTATCCTCCTGTATTGAACACAGACCATCCAGTCTTCAATTTTATCGAATATTTACAAAAAAAATACCTAAAGTTGTATTACAAAAGTAGTTTGAAATGTTTTTGCAAAGTTTACAGGTAACTTTTGAGATATTTTGTAGTCACGTTGCGCAAGTTGGAACCGGTGTTTTTCTGGATCAAACACGCCAAATAAATTGACATTTTGGATATGATTTGACGGAATTAATCGAACAAATGGACCATTTGTGATGTTTATGGGAAATATTAGAGCGCCAACAAAAGAAGCTCGTCAAAGGCATGAATTATATTTTTATTTCTGCGTTTTGTGTCGCGCCTGCAGGGTTGAAATATGCTTTTCTCTTTGTTTACGGAGGTGCTATCCTCAGATAATAGCATCGTTTGCTTTCGCCAAAAAGCCTTTTTGAAATCTGACATGTTGGCTGGATTCACAACAAGTGTAGCTTTAATTTGGTATCTTACGTGTGATTTCATGAAAGTTTGATTTTTATAGTAATTTATTTGAATTTGGCGCTCTGCATTTTCACTGGCTTCCCTAAGAAGTTAATAACCTCTTAGGGATATGGAGACGCTAGCGTCTCTTGTGGCCAATAGCCTGGGGAAATGCAGAGCGCCAAATTCAAATAGTACGCGATAAAACTCAAACTTTCATTAAATCACACATGCAGGGTACTCAATTAAAGCTACACTCGTTGTGAATCCAGCCAACATGTCAGATTTTAAAAACGCTTTTCGGCGAAAGCATGAGAAGCTATTATCTGATAGCATGCACCCCCCCGAACCACCTGAACGAGATGTAAACAAAAGAATTAGCGTAGCCGGCGCTACACAAAACACTGAAATAAAATATAAAACATGCATTACCTTTGACGAGCTTCTTTGTTGGCACTCCAATATGTCCCATAAACATCACAATTGGTCCTTTTTTTCCGATTAATTCCGTCCATGTATACCCAAAATGTCCATTTATAAAGCCAGTCTGATCCAGAAAAAAACAGCGATCCAAAACACCATGTCTTGACAAAACATTTCAAAAGTTGCCTATAAGCTTTGCCAAAATATTTCAAACTACTTTTGTAATCCAACTTTAGGTATTTGTAAACGTTAATAATCGATCAAATTGTTGAAGGGGCGATCTGTATTCAATAGCAGCAAGTCAACAATACATGCTCGATTTTCTCTCTTTCATAACTATCCACAGTGTAACCTCTGCCAGGAAGTGCCTCTTCTTCATTTCACCAAAGATTAACTTCAACCCAATTCCAAAGACTGGTGACATCCTGTGGAAGTTGTAGGAACTGTAAACTGGGCGCTATCTAATTTCCCTTGACAGACAATACAGGGAACTGCCAGAGGGATTTTTTTTTTTTTTTTTTTTTTTTTTTTCTGAACAGTTTTTTCTTGGGGTTTTGCCTGCTACACAAGTTCTGTTATAGTCAGACATGATTGAACCAGTTTTAGAAACTTCAGAGTGTTTTCTATCCACACATACTAATCATATGCATATACTATATTCCTGGCATGAGTAGCAGGACGTTGAAATTTTGCACGCTTTTTATCAAAAGGTAGAAATAATGCACCCTAACCTTTTAAGAGGTAACGTTTCTCAAATTAACTTGAGTATATAGATATAATGGCAGTCATCAATTTAATAATTTCCTCATATCAGTCTTATTCTGAATGTTGTAGACTCGGGTCTCACTGATCATTCCGTACCACAGAAATTGATTTGGTCATTTATTTACTAACAAGCTAAATGATAACTTAATATATACACACTGTATAGGTTATTGACTAGAAACTTAGTACCATGACAACAGGTCCCTCGCAGACCAACACAATATGACGAGAGCGAGAGAGCGAGCGAGAGAAAAACAACACCTGGATACATTTGTAAACTACGCTTAGTTTAGCCATAATACCTTGCCCCGAACTGCCACTCTTATGGGTAAGAAGCGTAATGCATGTATTTACGTGTTTAATAAGGTCTTATAATAAGGTAATTATTAGACGAATAGCAGTCATCACATTAATGATAGTCACGTCACATGTATATACACTACCGCTCAATAGTTTGGGGTCAATTAGAAATGTCCTTGTTTTTGAAAGAAAAGCACATCAAATTGATCAAAATACAGTGTAGACATTATTAATGCTGTAAATAACTATTGTAGCTGGATACAGCTGGTTTTGAATGGAATATCTACATAGGCGTACAGAGGCCCATTATCAGCAACCGTCACTCCTGTGTTCCAATGGAACGCTGTGTTAGCTAATCCAAGTTTATAATTTTAAAAGGCCAATTGATCATTAGAAAACCCTTTTGCAATTATGCTAGCACAGCTGAAAACTGTTCTGATTAAAGAAGCAATAAAACTGGCCTTCTTTAGACAAGTTGAGCATCTGAAGTGTCAGCATTTGTGGGCTCGATTACAGGCTCAAAATGGCCAGAAACAATTAACTTCCTTTTTGAAACATATCAGTCTATTCTTGTTCTGAGAAATTTAGGCTATTCTATGTGAGAAATTGCCAAGAAACTGACGATCTCGTACAAGATCTCTTATCTACCAACATAGACAGGCCTCTAACTCCTCTTGCTCCACAATGAAATAGGGTGCAGGCCAGGCAGCAGGGTGTTAGCCAGCCTGCCAGCTAAGTGGAGTCTGCCACTAGCACAGTCAGTGTAGTCAGCTCAGCAATCCCCAATGAGACAGTGTCTGTGCCTCGACATAGGTTGGGCAAAATTAAACATGGCGGTGTTCGCCTTACCAATCTCACTAGGATAAAGACCTCCTCCATTCCTGCCATTACTGAAAGAGATTGTGATACCTCACATCTCAAAATAGGGCTACTTAATGTTAGATCCCTTACTTCAAAGGCAGTTATAGTCAATTAACTAATCATAATCTTGACGTGATTGGCCTGACTGAAACATGGCTTAAGCCTGATGAATTTACTGTGTTAAATGAGGCCTCACCTCCTGGCTACACTAGTGACCATATCCCCCGTGCATCCCGCAAAGGCGGAGGTGTTGCTAACATTCACAATAGCAAATATCAATTTACAAAGAAGAAAAAAAAGAAGTTTTCGTCTTTTGAGCTTCTAGTCATGAAATCTATGCAGCCTACTCAATCACTTTTTATAGCTACTGTTTACAGGCCTCCTGAGCCATATACAGCGTTCCTCATTGAGGTCCCTGAATTCCTATCAGACATAGCATAGTCATAGCAGATAATATTTTAATTTTTGGTGACTTTAATATTCACGTGGAAAAGTCCACAGACCCACTCCAAAAGGCTTTCGGAGCCATCATCGACTCAGTGGGTTTTGTCCAACATGTCTCTGGACCTACTCACTGTCACAGTCATACTCTGGACCTAGTTTTGTCCCATGGAATAAATGTTGTGGATCATGATGTTTTTCCTCATAATCCTGGACTATCGGACCACCATTTTATTCCATTTGCAATTGCAACAAATAATCTGCTCAGACCCCAACCAAGGAGCATCAAAAGTCGTGCTATAAATTCACAGACAACAAAGATTCCTTGATGCCCTTCCAGACTCCCTCTGCCTACCCAAGGACATCAGAGGACAACAATCAGTTAACCAACTAACTGAGGAACTCAATTTAACCTTGCACAATACCCTAGATGCAGTTGCACCCCAAAAAACTAAAAACATTTCTCATAAGAAACTAGCTCCCTGGTATACAGAATATACCCGAGCTCTGAAGCAAGCTTCCAGAAAATTGGAACGGAAATGGCGCCACACTAAACTGGAAGACTTCCGACAAGCTTGGAAAGACAGTACCGTGCAGTATCGAAGAGCCCTCACTGCTGCTCGATCATCCTATTTTTCCAACTTAATTGAGGAAAATAAGAACAATCCGAAATTCCTTTTTGATACTGTCGCAAAGCTAACTAAAAAGCAGCATTCCCCAAGTGAGGATGGCTTTCACTTCAGCAGTAATAAATTCATGAACTTCTTTGAGGAAAAGATCATGATTATTAGAAAGCAAGTTACGGACTCCTCTTTAAATCTGCGTATTCCTCCAAAGCTCAGTTGTCCTGAGTCTGCACAACTCTGCCAGGACCTAGGATCAAGAGAGACGCTCAAGTGTTTTAGTACTATATCTCTTGACACAATGATGAAAATAATCATGGCCTCTAAACCTTCAAGCTGCATACTGGACCCTATTTCAACTAAACTACTGAAAGAGCTGCTTCCTGTGCTTGGCCATTCTGTGTTGAACATAATATCCACCGGATGTGTACCAAACTCACTAAAAGTGGCAGTAATAAAGCCTCTCTTGAAAAAGCCAAACCTTGACCCAGAAAACAAAAACTATTGTCCTATATTTAATCTTCCATTCCTCTCAAAATGTTTAGAAAAGGATGTTGCGCAGCAACTCACTGCCTTCCTGAAGACAAAAAATGTATACGAAATGCTTCAGTCTGGTTTTAGACCCCATCATAGCACTGAGACTGCACTTGTGAAGGTGGTAAATTACCTTTTAATGGCATCAGACTGAGGCTCTGCATCTGTCCTCGTGCTCCTAGACCTTAGAGCTGCTTTTGATACCATCGATCAACATATTCTTTTGGAGAGATTGGAAACCCAAATTGGTCTACACGGACAAGTTCTGGCCTGGTTTAGATCTTATCTGTCGGAAAGATATCAGTTTGTCTCTGTGAATGGTTTGTCCTCTGACAAATCAACTGTAAATTTCGGTGTTCCTCAAAGTTCCGTTTTAGGACCACTATTGTTTTCACTATATTTTACCTCTTGGGGATGTCAATCGAAAACAATGTTAACTTTCACTGCTATGCGGATGACACGCAGTTGTACATTTCCATGAAACATGGTGAAGCCCCAAAATTGCCCTCGCTAGAAGTCCGTTTCAGACATAAGGAAGTGGATGGCTGTAAACGTTCTACTTTTAAACTCGGACAAAACAGAGATGCTTGTTCTAGGTCCCAAGAAACAAAGAGATCTTCTGTTGAATCTGACAATTAATCTTGATGGTTGTACAGTCGTCTCAAATAAAACTGACTTGGCGTTACTCTGGATCCTGATCTCTCTTGACGAACATATCAAGACTGTTTCAAGGACAGCTTCTTTCCATCTACGTAACATTGCAAAAATCCAAAATCCAAAAATGAATCCATACTTTTGTTACTTCTAGGTTAGACTACTACAATGCTCTACTTTCCGGCTAAAGCACTAAATAAACTTCAGCTAGTGCTAAATATGGCTGCTAGAATCCTGACTAGAACCAAAATATTTGATCATATTACTCCAGTGCTAGCCTCCCTACACTGGCTTCCTGTTAAGGCAAGGGCTGATTCCAAGGTTTTACTGCTAACCTACAAAGCATTACATGGGCTTGCTCCTACCTATCTATCTGATTTGGTCCTGCCGTACATACCTACAGGTACTCTACGGTCACAAGACGCAGGCCTCCTAATTGTCCCCAGAATTTCTACAGCCGGAGGCAGGGCTTTCTCCTATACAGCTCCATTTTTATGGAATGGTCTGCCTACCCATGTGAGAGACGCAGACTGTCTCAACCTTTAACCTCTTGGATTTAGGGGGAGCTATTTTAATTTTTGGATGAAAAAAGTTCCCGTTTTAAACAAGATATTTTGTCACGAAAAGATGCGACTATGCATATAATTGACAGCTTTGGATAGAAGACACTGATGTTTCCAAAACTGCAAAGATATTGTCTGTGAGTGCCACAGAACTGATGTTACAGGCGAAACCCAGATAAAAATCCAACCAAGAAGTGACGCATTTTTTGAAACCGCCTCATGCCAATGACTACTTATATGGCTGTGAATGAGCTACGAATGAGCTTACGTTTTCCACGTTTTCCCCAAGGTGTCTACAGCATTGTGACGTCTTTAGGTATTTCCATTGAAGAATGGCTGTAAGGGAACATATAAAGCATGTGGTCACATGGTGTCTCCCGCAGAAAATCTCACGTAAAAAACTGAGGTAGCCATTTTTCCAATCGCTTCTTATGAGAAACCAATTGCCCCGACGGATATATTATCGAATATATATGTTAAAAACACCTTGAGGATGGATCCTAAACAACGTTTGCCGTGTCTCTAATTTTGAAAAAAAGTTTGGTGTTATAGTTGTAGCATTTTCCGGTCGATTTCTCAGCCATGCATGATGAAGAAACGGGAGCTATTTCTCCTACAAAAATAATATTTTTGGAAAAAAGGAACATTTGCTATCTAACTGGGAGTCTCCTGAGTGAAAGCATCTGAAGTTCTTCAATGGTAAATGATTTCATTTGGTTGCTTTTCTTATTTTCGTGAAAATGTTGCCTGCTGCCAGCAGAGCCTAGCATAGCATTACGCCATGATAAACTTACACAAATGCTTGTCTAGCGTTGGCTGTAACGCATATTTTGAAAATCTGAGATGACAGTGTTGTTAACAAAAGGCTAAGCTTGTGTTTGAATATATTTATTTCATTTCATTTGTGATTTTCATGAATAGGAAAAATTTCTAGGGGTATTTATGTCCGCTGGGTTATGCTAATGCTTTGAGGCTATGATTGCGCTCCCGGATACGGGTTTGCTCGTCTTTACTGAAGACTCATCTCTTCAGTGGGTCATATGATTTTTTGTTTGTTAATTATTTTTATTTTTTTACCCCTTTTTAACCCCAATTTCGTGGTATCCAATTGTTTAGTAGCTACTATCTTGTCTCATCGCTACAGCTCCCGTACGGGCTCGGGAGAGACGAAGGTTGAAAGTCATGCGTCCCCCGAAACACAACCCAACCAAGCCGCACTGCTTCTTAACACATTGCGTATCCAAACCGGAAGCCAGCCGCACCAATGTGTCGGAGGAAACACCGTGCACCTGGCAACCTTAGTTAGCGTGCACTGCGCCCGGCCCGCCACAGGAGTCGCTGGTGCGCGATGAGACAAGGATATCCCTACCGACCAAGCCCTCCCTAACCCGGACGACGCTAGGCAAATTGTGCGTCGCCCCAACGACCTCCCGGTCGCAGAAATTTGCGACAGAGCCTGGTCACGAACCCAGAGTCTCTGGTGGCACAGCTAGCACTGCAGTACAGCGCCCTTAACCACTGCGCCATCCGGGAGGCCCAGTGGGTCATATGATTGAGTGTAGTCTGGCCCAGGAGAGGTAAGGTGAATGGAAAGGCTCTGGAGCAACGAACCGCCCTTGCTGTCTTCTGCCTGGCCGGTTCCCCTCTTTCCACTGGGATTCTCTGCCTCTAACCCTATTACAGGGGCTGAGTCACTGGCTTACTGGGGCTCTTTCATACCTTCCCTAGGAGGGGTGCGTCACTTGAGTGGCTTGAGTCACTGATGTGATCTTCCTGTCTGGGTTGGCGCCCCCCCTTGTGTTGTGCCGTGGCGGAGATCTTTGTGGGCTATACTCGGCCTTGTTTCAGGATGGTAAGTTGGTGGTTGAAGATATCCCTCTAGAGGTGTGGGGGCTGGTGCTTTGGCAAAGTGGGTAGGGTTATATCCTTCCTGTTTGGCCCTGTCCGGGGGTGTCCTCGGATGGGGCCACAGTGTCACCTGACCCATCCTGTCTCAGCCTCCAGTATTTATGCTGCAGTAGTTTGTGTCGGGGGGCTAGGGTCAGTTTGTTATATCTGGAGTACTTCTGTCAAATTCACACAGGACACCGAATAGAAGTGCTCTCTCATATTCTCTCTCTCAGAGGACCTGAGCCCTAGGACCATGCCTCAGGACTACCTGACATGATGACTCCTTGCTGTCCCCAGTCCACCTGGCCGTTCTGCTGCTCCAGTTACAACTGTTCTGCCTTATTATTATTGAACCATGCTGGTCATTTATGAACATTTGAACATCTTGGCCATGTTCTGTTATAATCTCCACCCGGCACAGCCAGAAGAGGACTGGCCACCCCACATAGCCTGGTTCCTCTCTAGGTTTCGGCCTTTCTAGGGAGTTTTTCCTAGCCACAGTGCTTCTACACCTGCATTGCTTGCTGTTTGGGGTTTTAGGCTGGGTTTCTGTACAGCACTTTGAGATATCAGCTGATGTACGAAGGGCTATATAAATAAATTTGATTTGATTTGGAAGACCCATTTGCGACCAAGCTTTAACTTCCTGATTGATGTTGTTTCAATATATCCACAATTTTCTTTCCTCATGATGCCATATATTTTGTGAAGTGCACCAGTCTCTCCTGAAGCAAAGCACCCCCACAACATGATGCTGCCACCCCCGTGCTTCACGGTTGGGATGATGTTCTTCGGTTTGCAAGCCTCCCCCTTTTTCCTCCAAACATAACGATAGTCATTTTGGCCAAACAGTTCTATTTTTGTTTCATCAGACCAGAGGATGTTTCTCCAAAAAGCAGGAGCTTTGTCCCAATGTGCAGTTGCAAACCGTCGTCTGGCTTTTTTATGAAGGTTTTGGAGCAGTGGCTTCTTCCTTGCTGAGCGGCCATTCAGGTTCTGTCATTATAGGACTCGTTTTACTGTGGATATAGATACTTTTGTACCTGTTTCCTCCAGCATCTTCACAAGGTCCTTTGTCGTTGTTCTGGGATTGATTTGCACTTTTCGCATCAAAGTACGTTCATCTCTAGGAGACAGAACGCATCTCCTTCCAGAGCGGTATGACGGCATGGTGTTTAAACTTGCGTACTATTGTTTGTACAGATGAACGTGGTACCTTCAGGTTTATGGAAATTGCTCCCAAGGATGAACCAGACTTGAGGTCTACAATTTTTGGCTGATTTTTTTTGATTTTCCCATGATGTCAAGCAAAGAGGCACTGCATTTGAAGGTAGGCCTTGAAATACATCCACAGGTACACCTCCAATTGACTCAAATTATGTCAATTGTCCTATCAGAAGCTTCTAAAGCCATGACATAAATTTCTGGAATTTTCCAAGCTGTTTAAAATCTTGGAACTACCCATCTCGGATCCAGGAGAAATGTCATCAACTACACTAATTAGCATAGCGCAACGGTCAAAAAATATTACTAGAAAATATTCATATTCATGAAATCACAAGTGAAATATAGTGAAACACAGCTTAGCCTTTTGTTAATCACTCTGTCATCTCAGATTTTGAAATGATGCTTTACAGCCAAAGCAAGACAAGCGTTTGTGTAAGTTTATCGATAGCCTAGCATAGCATTATGTCCAGCTAGCAGCAGGAAGCTTGGTCACGAAAATCAGAAAAGCAATCAAATTATTAATTTACCATTGATGAGCTTCGGGTGTTTTCACTCACGAGACTCCCAGTTTGACAGCAAATGTTCCTTTTATTCCATAAAGATTATTTTTATACCCTAAATACCTCCGTTTGTTGGTCACGTTATGTTGAGAAATCCACCAGAAATAGCGGTCACGACAACGCCGAAAAAAAAATCCAACTTATATCCATAATGTCGACAGAAACATGGCAAATGTTTTTTATAATCAATCCTCAAGGTGTTTTTCAAATATCTATTCGATAATATATCAACCGGGACAATTGGCTTTTCAGTAGGAGCGAGAGGAAAAATGACACTGTCTTTTACGCAAGAATCACTCTGAGAGCCCTCAGCTGGCCATTTACGCAATGTAGTCGTTTACGCTCATTCTTCAACATAAAGGCGTGAAACTACGTCAAAATGCTGTAGACACCTTAGGGAATACGTAGAAAAAGGAATCTGGTTGATATCCCTTTCAAAGGCCAATAGGGGTGCATAGGAACACAACGGTTTCAAAACATGAGTCACTTCCTGATTGGATTTTTCTTAGGCTTTCGCCTGCAATATCAGTTCTGTTATACTCACAGACAATATTTTTACAGTTGGAAACTTTAGAGTGTTTTCTATCCTAAGCTGTCAATTATATGCATAATCTAGCATCTGGTCCTGAGAAATAGGCCGTTTACTTTGGGCACGTTATTTTTCCAAAAATGAAAATAGTGCCCCCTAGATTCAAGAGGTTAAAGGCACAGTCAACTTGCTGTATGTAAACTTCTGACCCACTGGAATTGTGACACAGTGAATTATGAGTGAAATAATCTGTCTGTAAACAATTGTTGGAAATTTACTTGTGTCGTGCACAAAGTAGATGTCCTAACCGACTTGCCAAAACTATAGTTTGTGAACAAGAAATTTGCAGAGTGGCCTCGTTATTGTTATTCTTATCGTGTTAATTATTATTACTTTTTATTAACTTTGTAAATATTTTCTTAACCAACAGTGCAGATCAAGAAGAGTTAAGGGCTTGTAAGTAAGCAGGTGCTGACCTAACATAATCATAAGTTGTGCTTTCGCCGTAAAGCCTTTTTGAAATCTGACATTAAGGAGAAGTTGCATTAAGGAGAAGTTTATCGATATTTCCATGCATAACACTTGTATCTTTTATCAATGTTTATTATGAGTATTTCTGTAACTTGATGTGGCTCTCTGCACGTTCACCGGATGTTTGTTTGAGACAATACATTTCTGAACATAAAACAACAATTTCAAATTAGGTTTTTGGACATAAAGATTAACTTTATCCAACAAAACACACATTTATTGTGTAACATGAAGTCCTGTGAGTGCCATCTGATGAAGATCAAAGGTTAGTGATTCATTTCATCGCTATTTCTGACTTTTGTGAGGGCTCTCCTTGGCTGGAAAATGGCTTTATGGTTTTCTGTGACTAGGTGCTGACCTAACAATCGTTTGGTGTGCTTTCGCCGTAAAGCCTATTTGAAAATCGGACACTGTGGCTGGATTTACAAGACGTTTATCTTTAAAATGGTGTAAAATACTTGTATGTTTCAGGAATTTTTATTATGGGATTTCTGTTGTTTTGAATTTGGCACCCTGCAATTTCACTGACTGTTGACGAGGTGGGAGCTAGCGTCCCACATATCCCAGAGAAGTTTAACAAGTGACATCAGTAAGGGATCATAGCTTTCACTTGGATTCACCTGGTCAGTCTGTCATGAAAAGCAGGTGTTCCTAATGTTTTATACACTCAGTGTGTGTGGGTGCAGGTATGGGGTTGTATGGGCTAACTATCGAGTTTCCAGACTCATTCTTTAATGAGAAAGTGAGATACGAAAAGTGATGAGGAAATGGGAGAGGTGTTGTACGGAGGAGAGTAACTGTTCTGACCTTCTACTACAGCCAGCGGGAAGTGGAGATTGTCCGTCTGACTGTTGAGGCAGCACTGGGTAGGGTAGAAGGTTGACGGGACAACCCCACGGTTGGCGGCGGCAACCACCTGTTCCTCGAGGTCCTGCCACACGGCAGCTAGGTCCTGGTCAAACTCCTGGTCCAAGGACACATGGGTGGCAGCCTGCTTCTCACCTGATCAATAACCAATATCACAAGAAATAAAATTGATCAAGCAATCAGGTCATTATGGATCAAACAAGCACTATCCAGTAGAACATAGATTTCTGCCTGGGAAATTAAATATATTAATAACAACTTGACAAGGACATTGTGGATCAAAACAATTACTGTGTGAGTAGGTTGGTGCAAAAGGGATACATACACTACCCTCCGTATGCATTTGCAGTGAAGCTAAAATATTCAATTTGGCTCTATACTGCAGCATTTTGGAAGTTAATGGTGAATAACGTATTGTGTCAAAAAATAATGCTCATCACCCCTGTTATTGGTAATGGTGATAGGTTATCGTGTTGTTCAAGCCTCTAATCCTCATTGGGGCGGCAGGGTAGCCTCGTGGTTAGAGTGTTGGACCAGTAACCATAAGGTTGCAAGTTCAAACCCCCGAGCTGACAAGGTACAAATCTGTCGTTCTGCCCCTGAACAGGCAGTTAACCCATTGTTCCTAGGCCGTCATTGAAAATAAGTTGTTCTTAACTGACATGCCCAGTTAAATAAAGGTAAAATAAATACAATTATTAAATTACATTATCAGGATTAATTTAGAAGTGTTCAGAAATATCTTATCTACTCAACTAAAGTTATCATTCACCATTATTTTTCTATTGGGCAAAACATAACCAAAACAAATCTATTCAACAAGTGTGTAGTCACAAGCTTGACGTAGTCATTGCGTGCTAGGAATATGGGACCAAATAATAAATGTTTTAAAGTAGTCATACACCAAGAGATGAAGATTAACCAAAACCCGATTGCAAAATAATGCTTTTTGGGGTATTCATTGATGAAAATACCAGGTGATGTAAATACATTTGAAGGGTCATGCTCATCTGTCTATGGGTTCATTTGAATAATTTCGTAGAATTAAATTGGTGTTAAATTCGTTATGAATCTTAGTTATCACACACAGCATACAGATAGAGCCTTTTAAGCAGAAAATCTGTCAGGCAGCACTTTTATAAGCCAATCATTGTGCAACAATTCTAAATGCAATGTTCGGCTAAAAATATTTTTGGGGTTGCCATTAAAAATAGCTAATATTTAAATTTCTCAACTGGTAATCGAAGCACGATTCCCATTAGCCATTCAAATGCATAGGCAACGGAAGGCAGGGTTCATCAATGCATCACACACCACTTTGCAATGAGCTGGAGGCAGTATGGATCTTGAAAACATATACAGTGGGGAGAACAAGTATTTGATACACTGCTGATTTTGCAGGTTTTCCTACTTACAAAGCATGTAGAGGTCTGTAATTTTTATCATAGGTACACTTCAACTGCGAGAGACGGAATCTAATACAAAAATCCAGAAAATCAAAATGTATGATTTTTAAGTATCCCCAAAGAATGATGTTTCCACCTCCATACTTCAAGGTTCGGATGGTGTACTTGGGGTTGTACTCATCCTTCTTCCTCCAAACACAGCGAGTGGAGTTTAGACCAAAAAAGCTCTATTTTTGTCTCATTAGACCACATGACCTTCTCCCATTCCTCCTCTGGATCATCCAGATGGTCATTGGAAAACTGCAGACGGGCCTAGACATGCGCTGGCTTGAGCAGGGGGACTTTGCGTGCGCTGCAGGATTTTAATCCATGACGGCGTAGTGTTTTTTTAATGGTTCTTTGAGACTGTGGTCCCAGCTGTCTTCAGGTAATTGACTAGGTCCTGCTGTGTAGTTCTGGGCTGATCCCTCACCTTCCTCATGATCATTGATGCCCCACGAGGTGAGATCTTGCATTGAACCCCAGACCGAGGGTGATTGACCGTCATCTTGAACTTCTTCCATTTTCTAATAATTGCGCCAACAGTTGTTGCCTTCTCACCAAGCTGCTTGCCTGTAGCTCATCCCAGCCTTGTGCAGGTCTACAATTTTATCCCTGATGTCCTTACACAGCTCTCTGGTCTTGGCCAGGTTGGAGTCTGTTTGATTGAGTGTGTGGACAGGTGTCTTTTATATAGGTAACGAGTTCAAACAGGTGCAGTTAATACAGGTAATGAGTGTAGAACAGGAGGGCTTCTTAAAGAAAAACTAACTGGTCTGTGAGAGCCGGAATTCTTACTGGTTGGTAGGTGATCAAATACTTATGTCATGCAATAAAATGCTAATTAATTACTTAAAAATCATACATTTTGATTTTCTGGATTTTTGTTTTAGATTCCATCTCTCACAGTTGAAGTCTACCTATGATAAAAATTACATACCTCTACATGCTTTGTAAGTAGGAAAACCTGCAAAATCGTCAGTGTATCAAATACTTGTTCTCCCCACTGTATACACACAGTTATTTAGCAGCTTTAAATATGTGACTGGGGAGCAATGCTTGGCGGTGAAATTTGTGTGTGTGTCAGTCTTACCCTCTGCCAGGCGGCGTTCGTGGCCGAAGTAGACCCTGGTAGCAGAGCTGTTGATGCAGGGTAGGGGCAGCTGGGGTAGTGCCACCTCACACACCCCTGGCACATTCTGGAGGAACAGGTAGAGTAAGGACATACTGTTAACAAACACTGAAGCCGAACATCACACACACACACTAAAATATAGCCTGTGCAAGACTCACTAACGGACTCTGCATGCCGAGTTAGTGTTATAATAATCAGACTTAAAATTGGGTTCAGCTCGCACACACACAGCTTCCTCACTGGTGGAGGGTAAGAACACACGCGCACACAAGCACTTCTGACTCATCCAGACCAAGCTCAGCATATTTCCGATTCCTAAAAGCACACACTAGAATTCTACTAGAAGTAACTTATTTTAATAACCAAACTCTTAAATGACATTGAGATTCTGGGGCTGACGCATAGGCTTAAAGTTCTTTGATGTATTAATCAGAGAGCAGTACTAATATAACAGGTTTGTATAGGACAAGTTCTGTAGTGTGTGTGTGTGTGTTCACATACTTGAGATGAATTGTCAGATTTCAGGTGAATGTTTCTTCAGAAACAGTGGGACAGAGTGTGACTCTCTAAGGAAGGCTCCCTGAGGTTGTATTGCGGTTATGTATAGGTTGTGTTGTCATCTTTTCATGTCTATGAGGAAGGCACCCTGCTAACAATGTGTTAAGGTTGTTTTAAGGTTGTGACAGGGTTGTAATTAACATTGTGAGTGTTACCCTGTAGACATAGAGGTACTCCCGGAGGAAGGCTCCCTGCTGTGTGGCGGTCTGCTGGCTGTCGTTGGTGAGGATGTGTCTGAAGGCTAAGACAGCGTTCTCTGGTTGGCGCAGCGTAAAGGACTGGCGGCCGATAGTGAAGTTGATATGGTCCTCAGCCAGGGACCAGCCTTTACCCTTATACACCTGCATGGCCTGGCAGTAACACCGCAACGCATGACGCTTCTACAGCGAGTGAGAGAGAGGTGGCATGTGGGGGGACAAAGACAGGGAGGGGGAAATGGGAGAGTGGGATAGAGAGGGTGGGGAAGAGGGAACAAGGTACAGGTAGAGAGGGAGAGCAAGAAGATGGAACACAAAGAAGAAAATGACAGAACAGAGGGGAAAACGAGAGGGAAAGAGTACAATCAGTCAAAAGTTATAAATGGAATGCTCTAACGGTTCTAGAACTTCATTCACATCATGCTGCTCTGAACATAGAAGACAACAAGTCTTAAACCTCTTTGACCCACCTAGCTACCTGTAAATCACCGGTCTATCTCAGATCACCTTGTTCTGTTCATCTGATGATCAAACGTTTTTAAAATTAGTCATAAATGTCAGCAAACATGAATAACCTAGTTCTGTTTTTAAAAGGCCTGGCTGTGGTTAACACACACACACACACACACACGCATGCACAAACAAATATGCACGAACACAGGTTGTGTTCCACTTACCTGTCCTGCCTTGCTGAAGCGGTGTCCTGCCAGGATCATGTGGAAGGCAAACTTCCTAACCATGGGGTTTCGCATGTTAATGAAGCAGTGGGCTGCTTGCTCCAATAGGAGGGCAGAACACAGATCAGAATCCTGAGATTGAGACACACAGGTTAGCTAATACCATGGACATATCACACATACACATTAATTTAACCTTTATTTGTACAGAGAGACCTGTTCAAGACAGTGGCAGGCAGCAACATTAAAGGTTTCACACATAAATACAGTGTAATTCGGAAGTTCACATACACCTTAGCCAAATACATTTAAACTCAGTATTTCACATTTCCTGACATTTAATCCTAGCAAAAATCCCTGTCTCAGGTCAGTTATGATCACCACTTCATTTTAAGAATGTGAAATGTCAGAATAATTGTAGAGAGAATGATTTATTTCAGCTTTTATTGATTTCATCACATTCCCAGTGGGTCAGAAGTTTACATACACACAATTAGTATTCGGTAGCATTGCCTTTAAATTGTTTAACTTGGGTCAAATGTGTCGGGTAGCCTTCCACAAGCTTCCCACAATAAGTTGGGTGAATTTTGGCCCATTCCTCCTGACAGAGCTGGTGTAACTGAGTCAGGTTTGTAGGCCTCCTTGCTCGCACACGCTTTTTCAGTTCAGCCCGACAGATTTTCTATAAGATTGGAGGTCAGGGCTTTGTGATGGCCACTCCAGTACCTTGACTTGTTGTCCTGAAGCCATTTTGCCACAACTTTGGAAGTATGCTCATTGTCCATTTGGAAGACCCATTTGCGACCAAGCTTTAACTTCCTGACTGATGTCTTGAAATGTTGCTTCAATATATCCACATAATTTTCTTCCTCATGATGTCATCTATTTTGTGAAGTGCACCCCCACAACATGATACTGCCACCCCCGTGCTTCACTGTTGGGATGGTGTTCTTCGGCTTGCAAGCCTCCACCTTTTTCCTCCATAACGATGGTTATTATGGCCAAACAGTTCTATTTTTGTTTCATCAGACCAGAGGACATTTCTCCAAAAAGTACGATCTTTGTCCCCATGTGCAGTTGCAAATCGTAATCTGCTTTTTTATGGCGGTTTTGGAGCAGTGGCTTCTTCCTTGCTGTGGATATAGATACTTTTGTACCCGTTTCCTCCAGCATCTTCACAAGGTCCTTTGCTGTTGTTCTGGGATTGATTTGCACTTTTCGCATCAAAGTATATTCAACTCGAGGAGACAGAACATGTCTCCTTCCTTTCCCTCTGAGGTCTTGGCTGATTTCTTTTGATTTTCCCATGATGTCAAGCAAAGAGACACTGAGTTTGAAGGTAGGCCTTGAAATACATCCACAGGTACAACTCCAATTGACTCAAATTATGTCAATTAGCCTATCAGAAGCTTTTCAAGCCATGACATTTTCTGGAATTTTCAAAGCTGTTTAAAGGCACAGTCAACTTAGTGTATGTAAACGTCTGACCCACTGGAATAGTATACAGTGAATTATAAGTTAAATAATCTGTCTGTAAACAATTGTTGGAAAAATTACTTGTGTCATTCACAAAGTAGATGTCCTAAACGACTTGCCAAAACTATAGTTTGTTAACAAGAAATTTGTGGAGTGGTTAAAAAAATGAGTTAAGTGTGTGTAAACTTCCGACTTCAACTGTAAATGATACACACAACATTCAATAATCTGACTTCCACAGAAATGCACAGAGCCAAAGGTCTATCTGCAGAATAAAAACATAGAACCTGTGGTCCAAATGAGAAGTAGTGTGTTCTTCTCACCTCACTGGTCATCTTGATGAGGAGGGTAGCAGCATCAGAGTACTTGGCCTGACTCTTCAGTACCTCAGCACTGAACAGAGCACAACGCTCAGCTAGGACCTTGTTCCTGTGGGGTGGGACATTTATAAAACATTCATACACACTACCACAGGAGTTGGAGAGCCAGTGCATTGTAGTTGTGTGTTTTGTGACTTGTATGCGGCTGTTGAGCTATGAGGCTGGGTATTTTAGCTTCCTGGATATTGTTAATCAATGTGTGTTTTTGTGACAACACATGCAGCTGTGTGTGTCAATGCCGTACTTGCACACATCTCTGTAGGTCTGAATTGCCGTGTCCATATAGTGTGCTGGATACGGCCGTGGAGCCCCACCCTGGAGAAACGCAGACACTGCTGCCATCTCCTACAGACAGACCGACAGAGAGCGAGAGAGAAACAGAGAGATAACGAGAAAGAGGGTGCAGCAATATGAGAGGAGAATGACAACCATTTAAAATATATCCATTTCGCATATATTCAAATAACAATTAGTGTTGAGTGTCATAAGTGGTAATATGGTTGGTGTGTGGAGGATAGGAATGGACACGTCACAGCTCCAGACCACATCAGACTGTCAAAAATATTCTGGCTATTAGAGTCTCAAACACACGCACCTGTACGAGTTTCAAACACAAACAGGTCTGCTGTTAATATGGGGGAGATCAGGTCTGAGAAAAGGTGTGTGTGGTAGTGTCTGGAACAACTGTACGTCATCTCTGATGTTACACCTATCTTGGGATAGTGTATGACCCAGAGGCTCACTCCCCTCAGGACTTTACAATTGATTTATGCCACAGAATGAGTTGGTGTTTCTGTATTGTGAAGGACCAGGGACGAGATCTTCAGGGGCTAACTCTGTAGAATAAGAAAGGTCTTCATAACAAATGCCATCTGGCTGGGGGATACTGCTTTCTCATATATCAAGTATCACATTGTGACCCATTCCATACATCTGTTGTTTATCATGTAGACTAAGAAGGTGCATCTTCGCTATAAAATATATTTTACATTCTTTGTATGTCAGAGCTGCTCGCTGTTGAGTCAACCAGCCTCATTATTGCAGAGCAATTACTCTATGCCTCATTATAAATAAGTTGTGAATAAAGTAATATCCTGATCAGTGATTGACCTCGTCTCTCCTTCTTATTGATTAGAATTTCCACAACAGTGTGTGTGTGTGTGTGTGTGCGCCACATCTCTCTCTCCCTTTGTGTGTGTGTGTTCTCACCAGAGCCCCAGCGGCATAGAGCATGGCCTGGTCAGATAAGAAGTCCTTCTTGGCCATGTGGTAGCAGCTGTAGGCCAGCTCATAGTGCTGAACCAGGAAACACAGGTCAGCCATCTTCCTGATTTGCAGCTCAGGGGCTTCTGGATGATAGCTGATGACATCACACAGGGCAGAGGTCAGAGGTCATATACTCAGCTGAGGTATAGGTGGAGGCGTTAGAAAACACCATCCAAAGTCATACTCAAATGGCACCCTATTCTCCCATTGACAGCAATACATTTGACCAGGGCCAACAAAGCTCTGGTCAAAAGTAGTGCACTATAGTGAATAGGGTGCCATTTGGGACACATCCAAACTGTGCAGTGCATTCGGTAAGCATTCAGACCCCCTAACTTTTTTCACGTTGGTACATTACAGCCTTATTCTAAAATTGATTAAATAAAAAAAATCCTCAATCTACACACAAAACCCCATAATGACATAATGGGATAATAAAAAAATTAAAATATGTCAACACACATCACGACAAGAGACACCACAACAAGAGAGACCTAAGACAACATAGAAAGGCAGCAACACATGACAACATGGTACCAGCACAAAAGATGGTACAAACATTATTGACACGGACAACAGCACAAAGGCAGGAATATGGAGACAACAATACATCACGCAAAGCAGCCACAACTGTCAGTAAGAGTGTCCATGATTGAGTCTTTGAATGAAGAGATGGAGATAAAACAGTCCAGTTTGAGTGTTTTTTTGCAGTTCGTTCCAGTCGCAAGCTGCAGCGAACTGAAAAGAGGAGAGACCCAGGGATGTGTGTGCGTTGAGGACCTTTAACCAAAAGTGAACGGCAGAACAGGTGTTGTATGTGGACGATGAGGACTGGAGTAGGTATCTCAGAGGGAGAGGAGGAAGGGGACAGAAGAGGAGAAGGAGGGTGATGAACTTACAGAAGGCCGGAAGTGTTCTTCAGCTCAGCGATACTCTTCTCTGGAACTTTCCCTCCTCCAAACAACTTCTTAGTGACTGAGAACAGAGAGCGACTCAAGCCTTTCCTGGAGACCAGCTACAGGCGGAGGGGAAGGAGGGAGAGAGAGGGAATGAGATTAGATCATTAGAATGCCTAAGGCCATATAATAGATTGTGTCCATCTATCATTAAATCAGTCCTTCCAGGATTTCACTGCTATTTTTGTGTCAATACACCCTGACCGATTAATCAATACACCAACTGACAGGAAGTACATATGCTTAGATATGGCAGTAGTCAGTCGACAGTTACCAAAAATATGACAATACAAGACAACACAGTGGTAAACCGTGGTAGCTGAGAGGTCTCATGGTCATCTTGTGTGTCTGTGTGTGTGTCTACCTGGTCATTGAGCTGTCTGATGTTCTTCTCTATGTGAGGTAGTAGTCCCCTGAAGGTAAATTCCTGGATGAATAGTCTTAGGCGGTTGTGGTCGTTCAGCGTAAGACATGCTCCATGGCTGGTGCCCGCCGCCACTCCTGTGTAAACTGTCGTAGTCTTGGTTTCCGCGGCGACGGACCTGAGGGAGTCCAGGCTACCGGGCATGTCAATGGCAGTCTCCAGCTGGAGAGGGTGGGTGTTGTCCAGACTGTTTACAGAGACTCCGTCTGATAAAGAAAACATTATCAACAACACACAATGTCAACAATGTAAAGGTGTGTGTCCAGACTGTTGGGAGATTCCATCTGGATAAAGAAAGTATTGTCAAGAACCTAGGCACACTTCAAATGAGGGTGTGTGTCCAGACTTCATGGAATCTACATCTGAATAAACAATACATTGTCAACCCAGGCATGATTCAGATGGATTAGTAATGAGCATATAGTTTCTCCATCTGGGTTAAATAATTAAACTCAACTACAGCAGTGTCTTTCTTGATCCTTCATCAATCTTTCATTAAGGGGGCCTGGCGCTGATAGGGATGCACAACAGAGGTGGGGAAGAAGTTTCACATATCCAAAAATGTATACATACATGGAGGTGGGGAAGAAGTGTATATATACATATATATATAAATATATAACTAAATAAAAACACACAGCTCAAAAAAATAAAGGGAACACTTAAACAACAATGTAACTTCAAGTCAATCACACTTCTGTGTGATCAAACTGTCCACTTAGGAAACAACACAGATTGACAATAAATGTTGCATGCTGTTGTGCAAATGGAATAGACAACAGGTGGAAAATATAGGCAATTAGCAAGACACACCCAATAAAGGAGTGGTTCTGCAGCTGGTGACCACAGACCACTTCTCAGTTCCTATGCTTCCTGGCTGATGTTTTGGTCACTTTTGAATGCTGGCGGTGCATTCACTCGTGGTAGCATGACACGGAGTCTACAACCCACACAAGTGGCTCAGGTAGTGCAGGTCATCCAGGATGGAACATCCATGCGAGCTGTGGCAAGAAGGTTTACTGTGTCTGTCAGCGTAGTGTCCAGAGCATGGAGGTGCTACCAGGAGACAGGCCAGTACATCAGGAGACGTGGAGGAGGCCGTAGGAGGGCAACAACCCAGCAGCAGGACCACTACCTCTGCCTTTGTACAAGGAGGAGCACTGCCAGAGCCCTGCAAAATGACCTCCAGCAGGCCACAAATGTGCATGTGTCTACTCAAACGGTCAGAAACAGACTCCATGAGGGTGGTATGATGGCCCGACATCCACAGGTGGGGGTTGTGCTTACAGCCCAGCACCGTGCAGTACGTTTGGCATTTGCCAGAGAACACCAAGATTGGCAAATTCGCCATTGGCGCCCTGTGCTCTTCACAGAAGAAAGCAGGTTCACACTGAGCACGTGACAGAGTCTGGAGACGCCGTGGAGAACGCTCTGCTGCCTGCAACATCCTCCAGCATGACCGGTTTGGCGGTGGGTCAGTCATGGTGTGGGGTGGCATTTATTTGGGGGGGATTGCACAGCCCTCCATGTGCTCGCCAGAGGTAGCCTGACTGACATTAGGTACCGAGATGAGATCCTCAGACCCCTTGTGAGACCATATGCTGGTGCGGTTGGCCCTGGGTTCCTCCTAATGCAAGACAATGCTAGACCTCATGTGGCTGAGTATGTCAGCAGTTCCTGCAAGAGGAAGGCATTGATGCTATGGACTGGCCCGCCCGTTCCCCAGACCTGAATCCAATTGAGCACATCATGTCTCACTCCATCCACCAACGCCACGTTGCCCCACAGACTGTCCAGGAGTTGGCGGATGCTTTAGTCCAGGTCTGGGAGGAGATCCCTAAGGAGACCATCCGCCACCTCATCAGGAGCATGCCCAGGCGTTGTAGAGAGGTCATACAGGCACATGGAGGTCACACACACACTACCGAGCCTCATTTTGACTTCTTGGATCAGCCTGTAGTGTGGTTTTCCACTTTAATTTTGTGTGTCACTCCAAATCCAGACCTCCATGGGTTGATAAATTTGATTTCCATTGATAATTTTTGGGTGATTAAAATTATCAGCACATTCAACTATGTAAAGAAAAAAGTATAAGAATATTTCATTCATTCAGATCTAGGATGTGTTATTTTAGTGTTCCCTTTATTTTTTTGAGCAGTATATATACACACACACACGGAGGTGTGTGTGTGTGTGTATGTATATAGTGGGGAGAACAAGTATTTGATAACCTGCAAAATCGGCAGTGTTTCGTACTTACAAAGCATGTAGAGGTATGTAATTATTATCATAGGTACACTTCAACTGTGAGAGACGGAATCTAAAACAAAAATAGAGAAAATCACATTGTATGATTTTAATTAATCAATTAATTTGCATTTTATTGCATGACATAAGTATTTGATCACCTACCAACCAGTAAGAATTCCGGCTCTCACAGACCAGTTAGTTTTTCTTTAAGAAGCCCTCCTGTTCTCCACTCATTACCTGTATTAATTGCACCTGTATAAAAGACACCTGTCCACACACTCAATCAAACAGACACCAACCTCTCCACAATGGCCAAGACCAGAGAGCTGTGTAAGGACATCAGGAATAAAATTGTAGACCTGCACAAGGCTGGGATGGGCTACAGGACAATAGGCAAGCAGCTTGGTGAGAAGGCAACAACTGTTGGCGCAATTATTAGAAAATGGAAGAAGTTCAAGATGACGGTCAATCACCCTCGGTCTGGGGCTCTATGCAAGATCTCACCTCGTGGGGCATCAATGATCATGAGAAAGGTCTGGGATCAGCCCAGAACTACACAGCAGGACCTGGTCAATGACCTGAAGAGAGCTGGGACCACAGTCTCAAAGAAAACCATTAGTAACACACTACGCCGTCATGGATTAAAATCCTGCAGCGCACGCAAGGTCCCCCTGCTCAAGCCAGCGCATGTCCAGGCCCGTCAGAAGTTTGCCCAATGACCATCAATGATCCAGAGGAGGAATGGGAGGAGGTCATGTGGTCTGATGAGACAAAAATAGAGCTTTTTGGTCTAAACTCCACTCGCTGTGTTTGGAGGAAGAAGGATGAGTACAACCCCAAGAACACCATCCCAACCGTGAAGCATAGAAGTAGAAACATCATTCTTTGGGGATGCTTTTCTGCAAAGGGGACAGGACGACTACACCGTATTGAGGGGAGGATGGATGGGGCCATGTATCGCGAGATCTTGGCCAACAACCTCCTTCCCTCAGTAAGAGCATTGAAGATGGGTCGTGGCTGGGTCTTCCAGCATGACAACGA
This sequence comes from Oncorhynchus tshawytscha, assembly GCF_018296145.1. Lineage (NCBI taxonomy): Eukaryota > Metazoa > Chordata > Actinopteri > Salmoniformes > Salmonidae > Oncorhynchus > Oncorhynchus tshawytscha. The sequence continues at coordinate 70,812,879 of NC_056433.1, forward strand.
CCCGAAACACACAGCCAGGGCAACTAAGGAGTGGCTCCGTAAGAAGCATCTCAAGGTCCTGGAGTAGCCTAGCCAGTCTCCAGACCTGAACCCAATAGAAAATCTTTGGAGGGAGCTGAAAGTCCGTATTGCCCAGCGACAGCCCCAAAACCTGAAGGATCTGGAGAAGGTCTGTATGAAGGAGTGGGACAAAATCCCCGCTGCAGTGTGTGCAAACCTGGTCAAGAACTACAGGAAACGTATGATCTCTGTAATTGCAAACAAAGGTTTCTGTACCAAATATTAAGTTCTGCTTTTCTGATGTATCAAATACTTGTCATGCAATAAAATGCAAATTATTTACTTAATCATACAATGTGATTTTCGTTTTAGATTCCATCTCTCACAGTTGAAGTGTACCTATGATAAAAAATTACAGACCTCTACATGCTTTGTAAGTAGGAAAACCTGCAAAATCAGCAGTGTATCAAATACTTGTTCTCCCCACTGCGTGTGTGTGATATATAGACACACACACCTGTGTGTTCTGCTCTGTACTTTGCCTGGGTCTGCCGGGAATCACGATCCATCATTGCCAAGTAGAGTAACACCAATCTAATTTCCCTCTCGGCTTAAACTCAATAAGATATTTCAGGAAACGTTGAACATCGGCATGGGACATTTTTAATGTGGATGGGACTATACCACAGTCTTCAACTTGGCTACACCACCCAGAAACACATTTGTAAGTATCCAGGGAACACAGTCCTTCATCGGCCTTGCCCTCTGACATACCTCGGAGGAATCCCCTTACTAGGGAAACACCACTGCCAGTGTTATCAATTCGTTTCAATTAAGGGTTTTTACCCAGATAAAAGTGCTCATATTCAGTCAAAATTGCATTCCCCTCACCCTCATTGCTGGATGACTCAGCAAATTCATCCCTGTTTGTTTAAGTCTCCCCGACGTAGACTTGCTCCATCGGTTCCAAACGTGGTTCACTGGGCTGCCCTGATGTCTTGCGGTAGAATCCTAGCTAGATTTATCCCATTCGATAGTCCCAAACTTAAGGGCATGGGCAGACATGAAATGTTTGTCTATCCGCACGATATTCTGCTTGGAACAGAGCCCACCACGTTTTTTCCTGTTATTCATAGCTTCTTTTTCCTGCCTTCCCGCACTTCCCTTTGTTTACTCCAACGGCCGCCAACGAAGTAACCCTAACTAGGCAAGTCAGTTAAGAACAAATTCTTATTTACAAAGACCGCCTAGGAACGGTGGGTTAACTGCCTTGTTAAGGGGCAGAACAACATTTTTACCTTGTCAGCTTGGAGATTCGATCTTGCAAGCTTTCGGTTACTTGTCCGACGCTCTATCCACAAGGCTAACTGCCGCCCCAGGAGTGACTAATGATTTAAATCTTCAGCTCTTGAGTATTTCTATGTGGCTAAGCTCACCATTCTCTGCTGAGTCATGTCCGTCCATCTCTGGTGCTCCGTCCATCTCGGGTGCTCCTCCTATGTTGTTCTCTACAGCCGTGTTGTTCACCACTACAGGGGTTTGGGCTGGCTCCTCAGACTGATCCTAGAACAGCCAGGGGCAAACATGACAATATATGGGTCATGATCAATAGGCACGAAACTGAAGATAGTAGAGCCTGACCGATATGGGATTTTTAGATCCAATACTGATACCGATGTTAGGGAGGCAATAGTCAACGATTAACGAGATTTTTGCCAAAATACAGTACCAGTCAAAAGTTGACACCTTCTCATTCCAGGGTTAATCTTTATTTTTTCTATTTTCTACATTGTAGAATAATAGTGAAGACATCAAAACGATGAAATAACAAATGGAATCATGTAGTAACCCTCCCCCCAAAAATTGTTAATTCAAAACATTTTTATATTCGAGATTCTTCAAAGTAGCCACCCTTTGCCTTGACAGCATTGTACACTCTTGGCATTCTCTCAACCAACTTCATTAGGTAGTCACCTGAATGCAATTCAATTAACAGGTGTGCCTTGTTAAAAGTTCATTTGTGGAGTTTCTTTCCATGGTAAACAGAAGATAAAACTATTTGGTAAAAGACCAAGTCCATATTATGGCAAAAATAGCTCAAATATGCCAAGTTTTCCGGATTGATTGACCTTCAAGAACTTTGAAAGTCTCTTAAAGCACTGTCGCAAAAACAATCAAGCGCTATGGTGAAAATGGCTCTCATGAGGACCGCCACAGGAAAGAAAGACAGAGTAACCTCTGGAGAGGATAAGTTCAGAGTCACCAGCCAAAGAAAATGCAGCCCAAATAAATGCTTCAGAGAGTTCAAGTAACAGACACATCAACATCAACTGTTCAGAGGAGAATGCATGAATCAGGCCTTCATGGTCAAAATGCTGCAAAGACACCACTACTAAAGGACATCTATAAGAAGAAGAAACTTGTTTGGGACAAGAAACACGAGCAATGGACATTAGACCGGTGGAAATCTGTCCTTTGGTATGATGACTTCAAATTAGAAATGTTTAGTTCCCACCGCAGTGCATTGTGAGATACAGAGTAGCTGAATGGATGATCTCATGTGTGGTTCCTTCCGTGAAGCAAGGAGGTGGTGTGATGGTGAATTACTGGTAATATTGTCAGTGATTTATTTATAATTCAAGGAACACTTAACCAGCATTGCTACCACACCAGCGTTACACCATCCTATCATTTGTTTTTCAACAGGAAAAATTACATAACACACACCTCCAGGCTGTGTAAGGGCTATTTGACAAAGGAGAGTGATGGAGCGCTGCATCAGATGACCTGGCTTCCACAATCACCGGACATCAACCCAATATCGATGGTTTGGGATGAGTTGGACCGCAGAGTGAAGGAAAAGCAGCCAAAAAGTGCTTAGCAGATGTGGGAACTCCTTCAAGACTGTTGGAAAAGCATTCCCGGTGAAGCTGGTAGAGAATGACAAGAGTGTGCAAAGCTGTCAAGGCAAAGGGTGGCACTTTTTTTTTTTTTTTTACACTTTTTTGGTTACTACATGATTCCATGTGTGTTATTTCATAGTTTTGATGTCTTCAATATTATTCTACAATGTAGAAAAATAAAGAAAAACCCTGCAATGAGTCAGAGTCCACACTTTTGACTGGTACTGTATGTCTTTATTTTTGGTGTAATGAAAAAAAAGGCCTTATCACAAATTGTGGTCCAAATGATTAACAGAAAATATAATTTAGTAACTAAATATTAAAATGAACATTATTTAAGAATAATTTTCTCAATGCACTGTATATCCTCTATAAATATAAAACACTTGGTCAGTTTACCTTCTTAGGTAAAACTTAAAGATTTGTATATCTATGGCACTGGATAAAAATGCGTAAAAAGTGTTTGTACTGAAGCACCACAAGTATCCTAATACACGAGGGCTGAATGAATTGAACTTTGTTACAAAGTAAACCTTAAACTAAACTGTTCAATAAGAATGCATTGAAACCCAATAAGATGCTATTCATGATATCACCACCAGATGTTAGAATCAGCATTTGTATTGAGTAGATTCACTACAGTGCTTTACAACAAGGTCATGTAAAGAGCTTTTCATGGCAAACTCACAATGAGAGCTTGTTACAACAAGCATACACTAGGAGTTCATTACAAAACTGTTTTCTTACTGACACCATGAAGTAAATTACAGTTATTCCATATAAACTATACTGGCTATACATTTCAACTGAAAATGGCATAAGAAAAAATTCAAAAAATAACCGCAACTGTATTTGTTCATTCCATATGTATATAATATCAGCCTAATATAGACCGACACAAATATTTCTGTGAATGGCTGATAGCCGATAAATCAGTCAACCAATTTATTGGTCGGCTCAAGAAGAAAGTGCTCAGAAACTGAGTAAAATGGGAAGGTACTAACTGAACTTGTATAATAAGCTACACTCCTTTTCCAAGTGTCCTAATGAACCCGACAATGGTATGGTCAGTTATCTGCTACCGTACATTAGCAACTGACAATTAGATCAGTGGTCACCAACCTAGCGTCGTCCAGGTTATGTAGGGTTTGGCCGGTAGGGAAATCCTTGCCTCATTGCGCACCAGTAACTCCTGTGGCGGGCCGGGCACAGTGCGCACTAACCAAGGTTGCCAGGTGCACGGTGTTTCCTCCGACACATTGGTGTGGCTGGCTTCCGGGTTGGATGGCACTGTGTTAAGAAGCAGTGCGGCTTGGTTGGGTTGTGTATCGGAGGACGCAGGACTTTCAACCTTCGTCTCTCCCGAGCTCGTATGGGAGTTGTAGCGATGAGACAAGATAGTAGCTACTAAAACAATTGGATACCACGAAATTGGGGAGAAGAGGTCAAATTCAAAAAATATATAATACAAATAAAACAGTACTGTAGCAATGAGGTTTGTGCACTAAGCTATAGGCCCAATACATCATCACCTCATACTAGCTTTGCTTGAATTTACCTGCCAATGCATTGTTGTTTGGGACATTTTGTTAAAATTAAATTTCAAAATTTGAGGTAGGCTATATGATCACACCGGTCATCGATCCATTGTTGTATTACTTGTGAGGCACATCTGAGTAAGGATACATTTAAATAATTACATTTTTATTTGACTAGGCTGATGGTGCCTACATCTGACGATCAGCCTCAGCAGAGGGAGAGAGCAGCAGACTGAGGGACCGTCTCTCAACATCCCTCCGCTTGCTCTCCTTTTCCTCCACTGACCAAAGGTACACAGTCTTCCAGCTGATAGCGAAACAAGTCGCACCGCATTACTTCTGCCTCATGGACAAATTCATGTTGTTACTTCAATTAACAGAGAAAGTGAAATATTCCTTGATATTAATAACGCAAGCTTATAGATACACTTTCCTACTTGTTCATTACTGCTGCACTGCTTGTTGTAGCACTGAGTGGAAATAGGAAGAACATGCATTTTATGGCTTATAAAAGTGTTGAATACAAAGTGTTGACAGTGCCGAGTAAGAAATTAAACATGAACTCACTCAAAAACAGCAACTCTGCTGTATTCGTTAACAGTCTCTCTCTAGTCATGGTTGAAATCTCACGGTATCAATTTTGCTGTAGCTTTCTTTTATGCCTGCTACGTTACTGCAGACTCGGTTATCTGAGCAATCTGATTGGCCAGCGGAGGCATAGTGGACTTGATTTCCTCTCCAAGTCCACCAAAAAGGCAGAGTTTGTACCTTCAGACAGGTACAGTTCGCCTACCCGGTAGTTTGACTACACAGCACAGGGCAGCGAAATTGGCTGCACCTTCCACCAACAACCAGACTAATAAAAAAAAATTAAAATGAACACAAGGCTTTATCTTTGGGTTTTTCAAATCAAATCAGTTTGTCACGTGCGCTCAATACAACAGGTGTAGTAGACCTTACAGTGAAATGCTTACTTACAGGCTCTAACCAATAGTGCAAAAAAGGTATTAGGTGAACTATACAGTGGGGAGAACAAGTATTTGATACACTGCCGATTTTGCAGGTTTTCCTACTTACAACGCATGTAGAGGTCTGTAATTTTTATCATAGGTACACTTCAACTGTGAGAGAAGCAATCTAAAACAAAAATTCAGAAAATCACATTGTATGATTTTTAAGTAATTAATTTGCATTTTATTGCATGACATAAGTATTTGATCGCCTACCAACCAGTAAGCATTCCAGCTCTCACAGACCTGTTAGTTTTTCTTTAAGAAGCCCTCCTGTTCTCCACTCATTACCTGTATTAGCTACACCCGTTTGAACTCATTACCTGTATAAAAGACACCTGTCCACACAAATTAGACCTCTACATGCTTTGTAAGTAGGAAAACCTGCAAAATCGGCAGTGTATCAAATACTTGTTCTCCCCACTGTAGGCAGGTAAAGAAATAAAACAGTAAAAAAGACAGGCTATATACAGACAGGTTAGTCAGGCTTATTGAGGTAGTATGTACATATGGTTAAAGTGACTATGCATATATGATGAACAGAGAGTAGCAGTAGTGTAAAAGGGCGGGTGGTGAGTGGGACCCAATGCAGATCGCCCGGTTAGCCAAAGTGCAGGAGCACTGGTTGGTCAGCGAAATTGAGGTAGTATGTACATGAATGTATAGTTAAAGTGACTATGCACAGATGATAAACAGAGAGTAGCAGCAGCGTAAAAAGAGGGGTTGGGGTTGGCCAGGTCTGAATTCCTCCCTATAGGCTGACTCGTCGTTGACGGTGACCACTGTTGTGTCTTTTGCAAACTTAATGGTGTTAGAGTCGTGCCTGGCCATGCAGTCATGGGTGAACAAGGAGTACAGGAGGGGACTGAGCACACACCCCTGGGGAACTCCAGTGTTGAGGATCAGCGTGGCAGATGTGTTGATACCTACTCTCACCAACTGGGGGCGGCCCGTCAGGAAGTCCAGGATCCAGTTGCAGAGGAAGGTGTGTAGTCCCAGAATCCTTAGCTTAGTAATGAGCTTTGAGGGCACTATGGTGTTGAACGCGGAGCTGTAGTCAATAAATAGCATTCTCACATAAGTGTTTCTTTTGTCCAGGTGGGAAAGGGCAGTGTGGAGTACAATAGAGACAGCATCATCTATGGATCTGTTTGGGCGGTATGCAAATTGGAGTGGGTCTAGGGTTTCTGGGATAATGGTGTTGATGTGAGCCATTACCAACCTTTCAAAGCACTTCATGGCTACAGACGTGAGTGCCATGGGTCTGTAGTCATTTAGGCAGGTTGCCTGTGTGTTTTTGGGCACAGGGACTGTGGTGGTCTGCTTGAAACATGTTGGTATTACAGACTCAAATCAGGGACATGTTGAAAATGTCAGTGAAGACACCTGCCAGTTGGTCAGCACATGCCCGGAGCACACGTCCTGGTAATCCGTCTGGCCCCGCAGCCTTGTGTATGTTGACCTGTTTAAAGGTCTTACACACGTTGGCTATGGAGAGCGTGATCACACAGTCGCCTGGAACAGCTGATGCTCTCATGCATGCCTCAGTGTTGCTTGCCTCGAAGCGAGCATAGAAGTGATTTAGCTCGTCTGGTAGGCTTGTGTCACTGGGAAGCTCGCAGCTGTGCTTCTCTTTGTAGTATAATAGTTTGCAAGACCTGCCACATAAGACGAGCGTCAGAGCCGGTGTAGTATGATTAAATCTTAGTCCTGTATTGATGCTTTGCCTGTTTGATGATTCGTCGCAGGGCATAGCAGGGTTTCTTGTAAGCTTCCGGGTTAGAGTCCAGCACCTTGAAAGCGGCAGCTCTACCCTTTAGCTCAGTGAGAATGTTGTCTGTAATACATGGCTTCTGGTTGGGGTATGTCCGTAGTCAGTCATTGTGGGGACGACGCCCTCAATGCACTTATTGATAAATCCAGTGACTGAAGTGGTGTACTCCTCAATGCCATTGGAAGAATCCCGGAACATGTTCCAGTCTGTGATGGCAAAACAGTCCGCGTCTCTATGTGTGGACTACAGGTGATCAATAATTTTTTTCCCTCTGGTTGCACATTTAACATGTTGATGGAAATTTGGTAGACCTGTTTTAACTTTCCCTGCATTAAAGTCTCCGGCCACTAGGAGCGCCACCTCTGGTTTTACAGAAATGTTTGGCAATCGACAAGAAATGCCTTGAAGATCGACAAGTTGAACGGGTCGACCGGTTGGTGATCACTGAATTAGATACTTGGAAAACTTTGTCTGGGCTCTACCGTACCTGGCTTTGCAGACTGCTCTTGTTAAGGTACTGGCTCCATGGGTCCGGTATCTGTTCATCTGTTCCTGCTGCTGCTGTACGAGAGTTGATCTTCAAAAGGTAACAACCCTGAGAACCATACCTCTGCTTCATATCCTCATACACAGAGTCAGCTCTGAGAGCACAAAAGAAAAAAATATATACAATTACAGGCTAAGAATGACACATTAACAGTTTAAAGCAGTGGTAAAATAAAGTGGAAATCAAATATAATAATAATAAATAAATATATATATATATATATATATATATACATACATACATACATACACACACACACACACACTGCTCAAACAAAATAAAGGGAACACTAAAATAACACATCCTAGATCTGAATGAATGAAATATTCTTATTAAATACTTTTTTCTTTACATAGTTGAATGTGCTGACAACAAAATCACACAAAAATTATCAATGGAAATCAAATTTATCAACCCAAGGAGGTCTGGATTTGAAGTCACACTCAAAATTAAAGTGGAAAACCACACTACAGGCTGATGCAACTTTAAAACAAAAAAACAAGTCAAAATGAGGCTCAGTAGTGTGTGTGGCCTCCACGTGCCTGTATGACCTCCCTACAACACCTGGGCATGCTCCTGATGAGGTGGCGGATGGTCTCCTGAGGGATCTCCTCCCAGACCTGGACTAAAGCATCTACCAACTCCTGGACAGTCTGTGGTGCAATGTGGCGTTGGTGGATGGAGCGAGACATGATGTCCCAGATGTGCTCAATTGGATTCAGTTCTGGGGAACGGGCAGGCCAGTCCATAGCATCAATGCCTTCCTCTTGCAGGAACTGCTGACACACTCCAGCCACATGAGGTCTAGCATTGTCTTGCATTAGGGAGGAACCCAGGGCCAACCGCACCAGCATATGGTGTCACAAGGGGTCTGAGGATCTCATCTCGGTACCGAATGGCAGTCAGGCTACCTCTAGCGAGCACATGGAAGGCTGTGCGGCCCCCCAAAGAAATGCCACCCCACACCATGACTGACCCACCGCCAAACCGGTCATGCTGGAGGATGTTGCAGGCAGCAGAGCGTTCTCCACGGCATCTCCAGACTGTCACATGTGCTCAGTGTGAACCTGCTTTCATCTGTGAAGAGCACAGGGTGCCAGGTGCGAATTTGCCAATCTTGGTGTTCTCTGGCAAATGCCAAACGTCCTGCACAGGGTTGGGCTGTAAGCTCAACCCCCACCTGTGGACGTCGGGCCCTCATACCACCCTCATGGAGTCGGTTTCTGACCGTTTGAGCAGACACATGCACATTTGTGGCCTGCTGGAGGTCATTTTGCAGGGCTCTGGCAGTGCTCCTCCTGCTCCTCCTTGCACAAAGGCGGAGGTAGCGGTCCTGCTGCTGGGTTGTTGCCCTCCTACAGCCTCCTCCACATCTCCTGATGTACTGGCCTGTCTCCTGGTAGCGCCTCCATGCTCTGGACACTACGCTGACAGACACAGCAAACCTTCTTGCCACATCTCGCATTGATGTGCCATCCTGGATGAGCTGCACTACCTGAGCCACTTGTGTGGGTTGTAGCCGCCAGCATTCAAGTGACCAAAACATCAGCCAGGAAGCATAGGAACTGAGAAGTGGTCTGTGGTCCCCACCTGCAGAACCACTCCTTTATTGGGGGTGTCTTGCTAAATGCCTATAATTTCCACCTGTTGTCTATTCCATATGCACAACAGCATGTGAAATTTATTGTCAATCTGTGTTGCTTCCTAAGTGGACAGTTTGATTTCACAGAAGTGTGATCGACTTGAAGTTACATTGTGTTGTTTAAGTGTTCCCTTTATTTTTTTGAGCAGTGTATGTATGTGTATGTATGTATGTATGTATATATATATAATTTTCTGGAACTACCACATGTACACATCTCATTGTTATTAAATTATTACAGACAAATTGTTTTTGCACCCACCATGTGTCATGTCCGAAATGGTCATGTGAGGTTACATGTGTATATTTTGGGATATGAGCACTCAGTTTGTTTGACCTGACGAAGATCCGTTTCAGATCGAAACGTTGTCAATAAAGTGGAGGACTGGGAGCTTTAACAGTGTGCGGGCCTTCTTGTTCTATACTGTCCATGGCAGATGCATCATTCCCCAAAGCTTGTCCAAGTCAGGCCAGTGGTGTCTGAGATATCATGTGTGACTAACAAACATACAGATCTATAGTCCCCCCCTTTGGTCATTTTTTAAACGTACGAATGGACAGAGACGAATCCATAGACTCAGAGAATTTAACGTTTTAAAAAGGCTACTACTTAGCCCAACCAGTAAACAGCATCCGGCCATATTTTTACAGCCAGTAAAATAAAAATCAAATGATTCACATCCCGCCATTATTTTATTATAAAAATACATTCTCAATCCACATGAATCATCCCTTGGTTCATTCATGCATCAAGGTTAGGCTAATAGTGAGGTTTTAATTCAAGGTTGTGTACTGGTAAAAACAAAAGGATTCCATAACTGCCGGTGGGGAACAAAATCAACACCCTCCTCTTTACTGCTTTGGTCTAATGATGCAAAGGGCCACACACACACACACACACAGAGAAGAGCTGAGGTAATAGACTTGGCTGTCGAGAGAAAGCTAGAGACCGTGTCTGTATGTGCATGTGTGTGCGTGTGTCTATTACCCACCTCTGTTCGTCCCCCTGGCTCATGTCATGTAGGAGGACGTAGTATTTGAGTGTGTTGGGGATGAACCACTTGGGGTTGGTGTACTCTCCATTGTGCTGAATCTTGTGCTGCTCCTGAGACAACTTGAGGAACTGCTCCACTGGTACAGCCTCACTGGACGACACCACCAACAGACCTACGGGATCACCAGTCAAGGAACCACAACCAGAGAGAGCGGCGAGAGCAGCAAAAGGAGAGGAAAATGAGTAGGGAGTATGGGGAGAGGATGAAATTAGAGAAGGGGAAATAGCTGGAGAGTGACAAACTGAAAAATGATAATGCCCTTTTAGTGTAAGAGCTGTTTGAAAAGACAGTCTTTTGATTTGATATTGAGACCTTTAAAAATAGTTAGACTTGTGCAGTAGGCTGTAGGCTCAACGCATTCACACTGACCCCCTGACTTTTCCCACATTTTGTTATGTTACAACCTGATTATAAAATGTATTAAATCGTCCTCCACCCCTCAATCTACACACAATACCCCATAATGACAAAGCAAAAACAGGTTTTGACTAAACTTTTTGCTAAATTTAACTAGGCCATTTAGATAATTCAGACCCTTTCAGTGTACCTTGCTGAAGCACCTTTAGCAGCAATTACAGCCTTGAGTCTTCTTGGTTATGACGCTACAAGCTTGGCACACCCGTATTTGGGGAGTTTCTACCATTCCTCTCTACAGATCCTCTCAAGCTCTGTCAGGGTGGATGGGGAGCATTGTGCACAGCTATTTTCAGGTCTCTCCGAAGATGTTAGATCAGGTTCAATTCCAGACTCTGGCTAGGCCACTCAAGGACATTCAGAGACTTGTCCAGAAGCCATTCCTGCATTGTATTGGCTGTGTGCTTAGGGTCGTTGTCCTGTTGGAAGTGTGAAGTCCTGAGTGCTCTGGAGCAGTCTCCCAGTCCCTGAAAAACATCCCCACAGCATGATGCTACCACCACCATGCTTCTCTGTAGGGATGGCACCAGGTTTCCTCCAGACATGACCCATGGCATTCAGGCCAAAGAGTTCAATCTTGGTTTCATCAGACCAGAGAATCTTGTTTCTCATGGTCTGAGTCCTTTAGGAAAACCTCAAGCAGGCTGTCATGTGCCTTTTACTGAGGAGTGGCTTCTATCTGGCCACTCTACCAAAAATGTCTGATTGGTGGAGTGCTGCAGTGATGGTTGTCCTTCTCCCATCTCCACAGAGGAACTCTATCGGCGTGACCATCGAGTTCTTGGTCTCCTCCTTGACCAAGGCCCTTCTCCCCCAATTGCTCAGTTTGGCCAGGCAGCCAGCTGGAATAGAATACTCTTGGTGGTTACAAACTTCTTCCATTTAATATTGATGGAGGCCATTTTGTTCTTGGGGACCTTCAATGCTGCAGACACTTGCCCAGATCTGTCACTCGACACAATTCTGTCTCGGAGCTCTACAGAGTACGGACAATTCCTTCGACCTCATGGCTTAGTTTTTGCTCTGACATGCACTGTCAACTGCGGGACATTATATAGACTAGATGTCGACCAATTAATCGTAATGGCCGATTAATTAGGGACGATTAGGTTTTCATAGCAATCGGAAATCTGTATTTTTGGACACCGATTTGGCCAATTTTTTTTTTCACCTTTATTTAACTAGGCAAGTCAGTTAAGAACACATTCTTATTTTCAATGACGGCCTAGGAACGGTGGGTTAACTGCCTTGTTCAGGTGCATAACAACAGATTTTCACCTTGTCAGCTCGGGGATTCAATCTTGCAACCTTACTAGTCCAACGCCCTAACCACCTGCCTCTCATTGCACTCCACGAGGAGCCTGCCTGTTACCCAAATGCAGTAAGCCAAGGTAAGTTGCTAGCTAGCATTAACTTCTTAGAAAAAACAATCATAATCACTAGTTAACTACACATGGTTGATGATATTACTAGTTTATCTAGCGTGTCCTGCGTTGCATATAATCGATGCGGTGCGTATTCGCAAAAAAGGACTGTCCTTGCTCCAATGTGTACCTAACCATAAACATCAATGCCTTTCTTAAAATCAATACACAGAAGTATATATTTTTAAACCTGCATATTTAGCTTAAAGAAATCCAGGTTAGCAGCCAATATTAACCAGGTGAAATTGTGTCACTTCTCTTGCGTTCATTGCACGCAGAGTAAGGTTATATGCAACAGTTTGGGCCACCTAATTTGCCAGAACTTTACGTAATTATGACAAAACATTGAAGGTTGTACAATATAACAGGAATATTTAGACTTATGGATGCCACCCGTTAGATAAAATACAGAACGGTTCCGTATTTCACTGAAATAAACGTTTTGTTTTCGAAATGATAGTTTCCGGATTCGACCATATTAATGACCTAAGGCTCGTATTTCTGTGTGTTATTCTGTTATAATTAAGTCTGATTTGATAGAGCAGTCTGACTGAGCGATGGAAGGCACCAGCAGGCTCGTAAGCATTCATTCAAACAGCACTTTCGTGCGTTTTGCCAGCAGCTCTTTTCTGTGCTTCAAGCACAGTGCTTTTTATGACTTCAAGCCCATCAACCCGAGATTAGGCTGGTGTAACCGATGTGAAATTACTAGCTAGTTAGCGGGGTGCGCGCTAATAGCATTGCAAACGCCACTCACTGACACTTGGAGTAGTTATTCTCCTTGCTCTGCATGGGTAACGCTGCTTCGAGGGTGGCTGTTGTCGATGTGTTCCTGGTTCGAGCCCAGATAGGGAAGAGGAGAGGGACGGAAGGCAATACTAAAGTGCCTATAAGAACATCTAATAGTCAAAGGTATATGAAATACAAATGGTATAGACGGAAATAGTCCTACAATAACTACAACCTAAAACGTCTTACCTGGGAATATTGAAGACTCATGTTAAAAGGAACCACCAGCTTTCATATGTTCTTATGTTCAGAGCAAGGAACTTAAATGTTAGCTTTCTTACATAGCACATATTGCACTTTTACTTTCTTCTCCAACACTTTGTTTTTGCATTATTTAAACCAAAATGTATGTTTCATTATTTATTGTTTCATTATTTATTTGAGGCTAAATTGATTTTATTGATGTAATTATATTAAGTTAAACTAAGTGTTCATTCAGTATTGTTGTAATTGTCATTATTACAAATGTTGAAAAATTAAAATAAAAAAAAATAAAAAATTTAAATGTAAGAAAAAAAATACATGTTTAAAAAAAAGATTTTAAAAAATAATAATAATTTTAAAAAATAAAAAAAAATTTTTTAACATCGGCCAATTAATCGCTATGGCTTTTTTTTGGGTCCTCCAATAATCGGTATCGGCGTTGAAAAATCAATCGGTCGACCTCTAATATAGACAGGTGTGTGCCTTTCCAAATCATGCCCAATCAATTTAATTTACCACAGGTGGACTCCAATAAAGTTGTAGAAACATCAAGGATGATCAATGTTAACAGGATACACGGGAGCTCAATTTCCAGTCTCATAGCAAATAGTCTAAATACTGTAAATAAGGTATCTGTTTATAAGATTTAATACGTTTGCAAAAATGTCTAAAAACCTGTTTTCACTTCGTCAGTATGGGTTATAGTGTAAATTGATGAGGATTTGTTTTAATTTAATCCATTTTAGAATAAGGCTGTAACGTAACTAAATGTGGAAAAAGGGAATGGGTCTGAATACTTTGTATATGTATACCGAATGCACTGTATATGATCACACTGGTAATATATAATTTGTTGTAATAAAAAAAAATTAAGTCAGGTACTTAATTGTTACCTAGAAATGATTTGATTTATCATGATCAGTGTTTATTGTAGTATGTTGAAGCAGAGAAGGATACAGGCGAGGTAGTGGTTGAGGAACTCATGGTCGGAGGCAGGCATTGACTGGAGGAAGCTCTCCCTGTACGCCTCAAACCAGGGAGTCGTGGCTGGAGAGAGGACAACAACAAAATGAGAGCAAGTACATCACTCTAACCTCACCTCCATGCAACACAACCCTGAGAGAGTGGAGCTGAAGAGACCACCTGAAGCCTGTACCCAGGGGTGCTGGTGAGATAAGTCTATACACACCCAGCTCAACCAGACAGGAGGCGCTGGGAAGTCACACACACACACACACACACACACAGATTGCTGAAGGGTCTGATTGTGTAGCTGCAACAAACGATACTCAGGGAGAGAAATAAATGAATGATTAGCCAGATGAAAGAGAGGAAGGATTTTACCAGCACTCAGCTCTACAAAAATATAGGCCTAAATAAATAGCACAGCAAGAAGCAACAATCAAATCAAAAGAGACCATTGAATGTTAGATTCAATCTGAATATGGATGGAGAAACTTTAAACCAAGACTGCCAGTAAAACAATAATTTGGTTATATAGCAGTACATTTACTATAGTAGAACACAGGCACAACAGCACAATGAGGCAGATGAACCTATAAACCTCTGGGCACGGCTCCAGTCCATTTTCCAAAAAGATTAGGCAGTAAGACATTTACATTAATCATTGTATGGCAGAGAAATCATGAGAAAGGGAACCTAAAGCCACCAGAGGTCAGTCTAGTGCTGCACGGTATATACCGAAACTTCAGTACTTTTTCGATGCTAGAACATGAAAAATGGTTTGGTACCAGAATTTGTGTTACTTTAGGAACATCTGTCAAATGTGTCTCACATCATATGCCAATTGAGAGGATCGAGTCTGTCTTGTAATTTGTCTGAATCTTTTCACGGGGGCAGTTTCAAGCCAGGCGGCGCTTATGCATACAGCGCAAGTAACTTTTGAAAAGCAAGCGAAAGATCATAGATAAACATTTTAAAACGACCAAAAAATATTTTGTTAAATTTTTTTATTTTTTTACACATGACATTTGCAATGTAACTGTCATTATTCTACTAAGTTTGAATTATTTGAGTGACAATGACATGAACATATATATTTTTAAACCTTTATTTAACTAGGCAAGTCAGTTAATTAAGAACAAATTCTTATTTTCAATGACGGCCTAGGAATTGTGGGTTAACTGCCTTGTTCAGGGGCAGAACGACAGATTTTTACCTTGTCAGCTCGGGGATTTGATCTTGCAACCTTTATAAGTCCAACGCTCTAAACACTAGGCTACCTGCCTATATTCAGCATGACATTCATGTGAGCATTATAATATGATTACACAAGTGAAAAATCATGTGAAATGCACTCATAACTTGACAGCAATATATTTAGACTACTTTGCGTTAGACTGGGCTTGCTAGCATTAGCCACTAGCCCTGGATGGAGAATTGCACCCTGGGAAGTGAAATGTACTATGCTGTGTAAATTCCATTGTATTTCTATTGCGTGTAGACTATTACAATATAGAAGCTTCAGAAAGTAGCTTCAAAGTATTTCTTATTTTGTAACTATTAATTTAATACATCAAAATAGTTAGCTGTAATGAATCCTAGGTCTAAAGAATGTAATTTGACACAATATTATGGCCACAGATGAGAAGATTAACCTTGATATGTATCAAATTATATTTCAGTTTCTGTAAATACATTTTGTATGCCGAGTCTCATACATGGTTTTGCATAATTAACATGTTTGATATTCTTGCCATTCCACTGCTGGCTTGCTTCTGAAGCTAAGCAGGGTTGGTCTTTGTCAGTCCCTGGATTGGAGACCAGATGCTGCTGGAAGTGGTGTTGGAGAGCCAGTAGGAGGCACTCTTTCCTCTGGTCTAAAAAAATATCCAAATGCCCTCAAACCATCATGATCACCTAATAATCCCCAGTTTACAATTGGCTCATTCATCCCCCTCCTCTCCCCTGTAACTATTCCCCAGGTCATTGCTGTAAATGAGAATGTGTTCTCAGTCAACTTACCTGGTAAAATAACAGATAAATAAGAAATATAAAACTATTTTTTTCTTTTTGCTGTATATAGAATATATTCTATTTATTCTACTAGTTATCAACATATTGTTCAATGTTTCAAAAAATTAAGCCGAGTGGTTATTGTGACTTTAGCTAATATGTTTTATTTTTGTTGCCATGGTATCATTCCAGTATTGTTCTGGTATTGAGTATTATGATACTAAACTAGATAGAAGTATAAAATTTAAAAAATCTGCATATCGTGACAACACTAGGTCCGTTTTTGGAAAATGTAGAGACAACGGCGTAAATATGTGTCCACTGTCCTGCACAATTCATTTAGTGCCATATATGTACTAAGGCAATTTAGCCAAACCTGAAATTAGTCATTGAATGATTGGTTGTTACTTTTAATAGCGTAGTTTGTACCTTGTTAACAAACAAGCAAACCATGTGTCACCCATAATCATTTCCTATCCTTTACTTTTCAGAGAGGACCACAGGTTAAAGCTGATTGAGAGAACAGAAGGACGCGGGAATTATATGCTACTAACGCTCATACATAGGTTTAAAATAGTATTTGAAACCATTTCAAATACATTAGCTGTGCTTGATATAGCTTGCCTGGCACAATGGAACCAATATACCAACCAAGGAAAGGCCAGTTTCAATTATAAAATGGAGGATGTTAGGAGAGAAGGACAGTCTGCTACAGTTATGCTACGGAGAGAAAGAAGAACAGAGGGGGATAGCTGTAAAGGGAAAGAGGTAGGGCCACCCCCTACATAGATATTGTGAGGTTATGTCGGGTGAGGCCAGGTGAGATGAGAGTACAGGTACCTGTATAATGCTTGGAGGTGCTGAGTTCCGTTAGTGTATCCCTCCAGTCACTGTACCAGGGGACGCTAGCTTTAACAGAGCGATCTGACGAGGGGAGAGAGTCAGGGACTAGCGTTAGCAACATCCCATTACCTGTACAGGATCTCCCACTGATGTTTACCACTCATAGCTCATCCACAGTACCAATATCATAGATAGTATACATCACATTGTAGATACCACGTTGTTGCTAGTTGACCACTGTAGGGAAAACCAGGGAAGATCAGCAGTATATGAGACTGTGCTGCTGGAGAGGGTCATTCTCACAACCATGGCTTCCACTTTGACCTACAAATGTGACCTACAGCTTGGAAAAAAGGTTAGCCCAAATCATAAGCTTAGCTTCCAGTTTAGCTTCCAACAAAACAGTGAAGACATAACATTCTATGCTCCATTCATAGGTCTAATGGAGAAATAGGAGAGCCATAGTTGGGTTGACTTAACTGTAGGTTAGGGTTAGAGGAGGCTGTTTGATCCAAGCAAGGTCCACTAATAGGATGGGAGAAATAGAGTGGATTGGAGAGGTTTATGGATGTGGACCAGCAGGGGGAAACACACGCTTTGATAGAGTCACCACAAAGTTGCTGCACTGCTACCCAACAGTCATTCCTTTTGGAAATGCAACAGGAATCTCCATTAACTTTCCTGAAATATCTCTAGGGTGTATTCATATAATGAACCAGGTGTTCATCCAACATCTTCGTGAGCAAACATTATGACAGGCCTAATGGAAACACCAAATGTTGCGGTTAAACTTTCCAAATGTCTACAAAACAAAATATGCGTGGGATATTTTCTTAATGGCAAAATGAATTATGCAAGAACTGGAGTTAACTCTTACGCACAAATATTGAATATAACAACCATCATAGCGAAGTAAATTTGGAGTCAGGCGATGACATGTGTGGCTCTCCAACTACGACTTGGAAAAGCATGCAGTTTATTAGGCTACAGATGAAATAAGCTATGATGAACTTCACAGGGTGGTGAATGTACAAGGTGATGAGCTTGATGCGCCTTTCTAATAAATATCAAGGGTCTTATTCTGGTGATATGATGATCAATGCTTGGCTGCCGCTTGACAATAAAAAAATATTCAACTCCTTTGTCATTAGTATCATCATGTAGGCTATATCCGCACTGTATCTGCCAGCTGTTGGCTTGAGCGCACATGCCAATACCAGAGTTGGCATATTTGTGTTAAAACCATCAGTAGATTTGAAAATGAGATGGAAACCCATTTAACTTTCTTTTTTTTCAATACATGGGAATTTAACTACAAAAGTTATTTTTTTATGTGCAGTCACCTCACACAGCCTTTTATCTGCAACAAGTCAATTGGCTGGAAACACATGTCTGGTGGGAAATTGTACAAATTGTTTTCATGCAGATTTGTGAATATCCGCATGAAAATCTATCGCCAATTGGATGGAAACATAGCTATATACACTGAAAAATAATATGTCCTGGAAAAAGCATTTCTCTGAGCTAAATTTCAGGTAACTAAAAGTGTTTAGGGATATTTCTGTTCCACTGTCAAACGGCTTGACCTGTAACGTTGTAGGTTAGAGGACAGAGGTTGAAGTAGGCTCTTACCCAAGGGCCGTCCAGGTCAATAAAAGAGAAAATAAAACGAGAAGTTCATAATTTACAAAATTAACAAAATAAATTAACATGGAAATCACTCCCATATTGCAATATGTTTGCTGTTATTGTCTGTCTGGAAAACAATTTATTTTAAAATAAATCCTTCCAGTCATGCCTCTCTCCCGAGTGTCTGCCATCTGCAGGACAGTCTATGAAACTACATGACAAGTATCACATTCATCATCAATAAACACTACATTCCTACAACTCATTAAACACTCCATCCTTTACCCATGTCACGCTCATCCCCTTCTTTCTCTGTCCAAATTACTCACCACTAATATTAAGGTCATAGTCTCCGGCGGTGATGAAATTGGCCACACCCCCCTCTGCTGGTTGGCTCGCCGACACCACCTCGCTGAGGAGCCGTCGCTGGGCGGGGCTATGTACGCCGGAGGTGGGGACAGACGGGCGTGTAACCACATTGTTTACACTGATGCGAAGGTTCTTCACCACCTGCACCTGGTTGTTAGGGTCCCTCATGTGACCTATTGAGAGACCCGTATGGGAAAAGATTAGGCTACATACGCACAATCACATATGTCTTCGAGCTGGACATGAGAAAATATAGGCTATTCAGATGTCACCAATAAACCACATGAGAGCGTTGATTGAAGTGTGCATCTTCTTTTTCCTTTCAGATACAGTCAAATGAAGAAAATAATTAGAAATTTTAACAAGGGGGGGGGTGTGATGCTAAATGTGTGAAGAGACTTGGATGTGAGACTAAATGAAGGTAATATAAAACACCCAACTACTTTTGACTACTGCATGAAGGATCCACAGAAACAGCGTCCATAGAACTTCATGCAGTAAGAACATTATCATGAGGCAGCATGTTTGGACAGCCAGACATCAAAGCACTCACATTCAAATGGTCATGTGGCCTAACTGTTATGGCACTTCTCCATAGCGAAGTGTTTTGTGTCCTCCTCTTAAGTCTGTCTGGCCTGTCAGCAATTTGGAAACATTCCTACAGAAATTAGATTACATTTGACTGAAAAGCAAGCACACACATATAGACCACTGAAAATCAAAAGCTATGTAAACAATTTGTGTGAGAATGCCACAACCTGTTTGCAGGAGTAACATCTCAATTTCGAGGAATTTCCCCCAGAATACACACAACACCAGCTCAGCAGCTGCTAAATTGTTAGTAAGTCTATTGTTGTTCTACAAGTAGCTGTGACAACCGTGCTGTAATGTAGGGCTGTGACCCTCTTGGGAGACAGGTGCAGGAAGACAATAGGAAACCCCTAGTCCAACTCTTCTCCTCTTGAGCAGAATATGTAAGCTATGCATTCCACAAATCTAATGTACATGGTGTCTTATGTGTCTATGAGAGGGTTATTTTTATTTATTTATTATTTTACCAATGGACAGTGCCTTAGACCGCTGCGCCACTCGGGAGGCCCGAAAGGGGTAATAAGACAACCAGGGTTATCACAGGTCATTGACTATAATGGATGTGATTTTATCATAGCCTGATGATTAAAACCCAGTCTTGTTTATTCCAAAACATGACAGTTTTCCAATTTCACATGAGCCAGAGCAAAAAGAAACATGGTAGCTATGGATGTGATTGCTAGGCCTTTGTAGCAAGACTATATGGTAGCTATGGATATCAGTTGGAAAGTATATAGCTAACTAGATTGCATAAAGAGTAAGGTAGCCAGGACATTTCATTGTCAGACCATGAGTAACCTGGAATTTTAAATGCCAGTGGTAAACTAGCACTAAGCCAAATTACTAATACAAGTACAGTTGAAGTCGGAAGTTTACATACACCTTTGCCGAATATATTTGACCTCCGTTTCACAGTTCCTGACATTTAATCCTAGCAAAAATTCCCTGTCTCAGGTCAGTTAGGATCACCACTTTACTGTAAAAATGTGAAATGTCAGAAAAATAGGAGAGAGAATGATTTATTTCAGCTTTTATTTATTTCATCACATTCCCAGTGGGTCAGAAGTTTACATACTCAATGAGTATTTGGTAGCATTGCCTTTAAATTGTTAAACTTGGGTCAAACGTTTTGAGTAGCCTTCCAGAAGCTTCCCACAATAAGTTGGGTGAATTTTGGCCAATTCCTCCTGACAGAGCTGGTGTAACTGAGTCAGGTTTGTTGGCCTCCTTGCTCGCACACGCTTTTTCAGTTCTGCCCACAAATGTTCTATAGGATTGAGGTCAGGGCTTTGTGATGGCCACTTCAATACTTTGTTGTCCTTAAGCCATTTTGCCACAACTTTGGAAGTATGCTTGGGGTCATTGTTCATTTGGAAGACCCATTTGCAACCAAGCTTTAACTTCAATATATGCTAAATGTTCCCTCCCTCATGATACCATCTATTTTGTGAAGTGCACCAGTCTCTCCTGAAGCAAAGCACCCCCACAAAATAATGCTGCCACTAGAGGTCGACCGATTATGATTTTTCAACGCCGATACCGATTATTGGATGACCCAAAAAGCCGATATCGGTTATTGGAGGGCCATAAAAGCCGATACCGATTAATCTGCCGATTTAAAAAAAAAAAAAATAATAGTAACAATGACAATTACAACAATAGTGAATGAACACTTATTTTAACTATAAAAAAAATATATAAACTATATAAAACATCAATAAAATCAACTTAGCCTCAAATAAATAATGAAACATGTTCAATTTGGTTTAAATAATGCAAAAACAAAGTGTTGGAGAAGAAAGTAAAAGTGCAATATGTGCTATGTAAGAAAGCTAACGTTTAAGTTCCTTGCTCAGAACATGAGAACATATGAACATTGTTCCTGTTCCCAAGAAAGCTAAGGTAACTGAGCTAAACGACTACCGCCCCATAGCACTCACTTCAGTCATCATGAAGTGCTTTGAGAGACTAGTCAAGGACCATATCACCTCCACCCTACCTGACACCCTAGACCCACTCCAATTTGCTTACCGCCCAAATAGGTCCACAGACGATGCAATCTCAACCACACTGCACACTGCCCTAACCCATCTGGACAAGAGGAATACCTATGTGAGAATGCTGTTCATCGACTACAGCTCGGCATTCAACACCATAGTACCCTCCAAGCTCGTCATCAAGCTCGAGACCCTGGGTCTCGACCCCGCCCTGTGCAACTGGGTACTGGACTTCCTGACGGGCCGCCCCCAGGTGGTGAGGGTAGGCAACAACATCTCCACCCGCTGATCCTCAACACTGGGGCCCCACAAGGGTGCGTTCTGAGCCCTCTCCTGTACTCCCTGTTCTCCCACGACTGCGTGGCCACGCACGCCTCCAACTCAATCATCAAGTTTGCGGACGACACAACAGTGGTAGGCTTGATTACCAACAACGACGAGACGGCCTACAGGGAGGAGGTGAGGGCCCTCGGAGTGTGGTGTCAGGAAAATAACCTCACACTCAACAAAACTAAGGAGATGATTGTGGACTTCAGGAAACAGCAGAGGGAACACCCCCCTATCCACATCGATGGAACAGTAGTGGAGAGGGTAGCAAGTTTTAAGTTCCTCGGCATACACATCACAGACAAACTGAATTGGTCCACTCACACAGACAGCATCGTGAAGAAGGCGCAGCAGCGCCTCTTCAACCTCAGGAGGCTGAAGAAATTCGGCTTGTCACCAAAAGCACTCACAAACTTCTACAGATGCACAATCGAGAGCATCCTGGCGGGCTGTATCACCGCCTGGTACGGCAACTGCTCCGCCCACAACCGTAAGGCTCTCCAGAGGGTAGTGAGGTCTGCACAACGCATCACCGGGGGCAAACTACCTGCCCTCCAGGTCACCTACACCACCCGATGTCACAGGAAGGCCATAAAGATCATCAAGGACAACAACCACC
The DNA here is from genome assembly GCF_018296145.1 of Oncorhynchus tshawytscha. Classification (NCBI taxonomy): domain Eukaryota; kingdom Metazoa; phylum Chordata; class Actinopteri; order Salmoniformes; family Salmonidae; genus Oncorhynchus; species Oncorhynchus tshawytscha. Next base: position 70,835,530 of record NC_056433.1, read on the forward strand.
CGAGCCACTGCCTGTTCACCCCGCTATCATCCAGAAGGCGAGGTCAGTACAGGTGCATCAAAGCTGGGACAGAGAGACTGAAAAACAGCTTCTATCTCAAGGCCATCAGACTGTTAAACAGCCACCACTAACATTGAGTGGCTGCTGCCAACACACTGACTCAACTCCAGCCACTTTAATAATGGGAATTGATGGGAAATGTAAATATATCACTAGCCACTTTAAACAATGCTACCTTATATAATGTTACTTACCCTACATTATTCATCTCATATGCATACGTATATACTGTACTCTATATCATCGACTGCATCCTTATGTAATACATGTATCACTAGCCACCGTAACTATGCCACTTTGTTTACATACTCATCTCATATGTATATACTGTACTCGATACCATCTACTGTATCTTGCCTATGCTGCTCTGTACCATCACTCATTCATATATCCTTATGTACATATTCTTTATCCCCTTACACTGTGTATAAGACAGTAGTTTTGGAATTGTTAGTTAGATTACTTGTTGGTTATTACTGCATTGTCGGAACGAGAAGCACAAGCATTTCGCTACACTCGCATTAACATCTGCTAACCATGTGTATGTGACAAATAAAATTTGATTTGATGGTTCCTTTTAACATGAGTCTTCAATATTCCCAGGTAAGAAGTTCTAGGTTGTAGTTATTGTAGGACTATTTCCCTCTATACCATTTGTATTTCATTAACCTTTGACTATTAGATGTTCTTATAGGCACTTTAGTCGTGCCAGTGTAACAGTATAGCTTCTGTCCCTCTCCTCGCTCCTCCCTGGGCTCGAACCAGGAACACAACGACAACAGCCACCCTCGAAGCAGCGTTACCCCTGCAGAGCAAGGGAAACAACCACAGGCTCAGATCGAGTGATGTTTGAAATGCTATTAGCGTGCGCTAACTAGCTAGCCATTTCACTTCGGTTACACCAGCCTCAGGAGTTGATAGGCTTGAAGGCAAACAGCGGAATGCTTGACTCACAACGTAGAGCTGCTGGCAAAACGCACGAAAGTGCTGTTTGAATGAATGTTTACGCGCCTGCTTCTGCCTACCACAGCTCAGTCAGATACTTAGATACTTGTATGCGCAGTCAAATTATATACAACGCAGGACACGCTAGATAATATCAACGACGTGTAGTTAACTAGTGATGATTGATTGTTTATAAAATAAGTTTAATGCTAGCTAGCAAATTACCTTGGCTTACTGCATTCGCGTAACAGGCAGTCTCCTTGTGGAGTGCAACGAGAGAGCGGCAGGTCGTTATTGCGTTGGACTAGTTAACTGTAAGGTTGCAAGACTGGATCCCCCAAGCTGACAAGGAACAAATCTGTCGTTCTGCCCCTGAACAGGCAGTTAACCCACTGTTCCTAGGCCGTCATTGAAAATAAGTGTTTAACTGACTTGCCTAGTTAAATAAAGATAAAATAAAAAGTCAGTGACACTGTCCCACAAGATGACTGGCTGTTAGCTGGCTAAGCACCTTTGAAATTGGTTAAAATAGAAAGCAGACAGTCTACTTTCAAGTTGCAGCAAAACAACTTAGTATGACAGGAGACGCTTAACTCCCACGTCCCTGTCAGCCCCACTTAACGTTAGTTTAACTGGGCCTCTTCCCAGCCCTTTGACACCAGAAAGCCTTCTTTGCTAACGGCATTAGCTGCAAAGACACCCAAGACGGTTGCAGACGTACGACAATGGCGGACATTTCGTGTCCTATCGGGTGACACATTGAAGAAACAAGACAAAGGCCTCTGTTTCAGCACCACATCTGCTACTGGTTAACCATTCCTGTCACTTGACTTGACTGCCAAAGTGACGGCAGTAGCTAGCTAGCTAACGTTAGCGAGCTTAGCTGGCTAGGATAACATGCTACGTTAATGATAAGTAGCTAGCTAAAAACGGTGGACATAAAACACACAAATGTCGCAATAGCTTGATTTTAGATTCCCCTTGTGTACGGTGGAAGTTCGAGCATGAAAACGCCAAGTTGTTGTGTATAAAAGCCCTTACCTTCGGAGGTTAACCGGCAGAAAGGTCTTAACAGCTCCGAGAAATTAAGGTTGTTTTTACGAGTAATTTTTTCCGCATCTTCGCTGCACAGGACAGCCACCATTGGAACAAACGAGTCCTGGATGAACTCCTGCACAGACTGTACGCATTGAGCCATTGCGGTCTGCTTGAGAGGCCCAGACTACGAAATTGTATTTCTCTCTGGATTTCGATAGTGAAAAGCTCTCCGCTTCTGAGTTGAAAAAAACTCCCCTACTGACAGTGCAAGGCAGCCGTGTTGAATTCTACAGTTGCCTGATTCGCTTCGGTCGTCACTAGTTACCACAGCCACAAAGTCATAAACTCCGCCTATTTTTAAACTGTCTCTTCGTTATTTAACCACACTACAAACATTATGCGTAACTCTAACCTTAAATTAAGACAAAATGTACATTTTTAAAAATGCATTTTTACGATATAGCCAAATGTGACTTTGTGGCTATGCTATTTAGTGGAAACCATTCGCTTCTGAGAAATGTGCAATTGCAGCCCGCAACTCCTGCATCTGCAGGAACCCCTTTATACTTATATTGGTAAATGTTTAAACTACAATAACCGAGAGATAGGGGCGCAGCAGTACAGTAGGTACCAGTTGGATGCCAACCGCCGATAAACCCCACAAAAGAAGAAGCGAGGGCTACAACAGTAGACAGTGTCCTTCACCCAGTTTGTCGGCTACTGTTTTAATGGGAGTGATTCTGATTCATGCCTATGGGGACTGATTCATGTCCAAATTAAGCCTAGTAAGGCTACTGATACCTTTCACCAAGTCACCTAACGTCTCCCTAGCCCATAAGATACCGCCATGAATTAATGGGGACACGTTTTTTAGAAGGCATCAAACTGTTGACATGTTCATGTCACATAACACCTACACAAGTGGAGGCTGCTGAGGGGAGGATGGCTCATAATAATGGCTGGAATGGAGCAAATGGAATTTCATCAAACACATGGAAACCACCACCAGGTTATATTTGGCAGCATTGTTGTTGTGAAATAGGAAGCCGATTCTAAATTTAATTTTAGATTGGAGATATGAGTCTGGAATAAGAGTTTACAGTCTAACCAGACACCTAGATATTTGTAGTTGTCCACATATTCTAAGTCAGAGCCGTTCAGAGGAGTGATGCTAAAACAAACTTAGGGAGGAGGCTTCTGATGTTAACATGCATGAAACCAAGGATTTTACGATTACAGAAGTCAACAAATGAGAGCATCTGGGGAATAGGTGTAGTGCTGGGGGCTACAGGGCCTGGGTTAACCTCTACATCACCAGAGGAACAGAGGAGGAGTAGGATATGTGTACGGCTAAAGGCTATAAGAACTTGTCGTCTAGTGCGTTGGGAAACAGAGAATAAAAGGAGCAGATTTCTGGGCATGGTAGAATAGGTTCAGGGTATAATGTACAGACAAGGGTATGGTAGAATGTGAGTACAGTGGAGGTCAACCTAGGAATTGAGTGACGATGAGAGCGGTTGTGTCTCTGGAGGCACCAGTTAAGCCAGGTGAGGCCTCCGCATGTGTGGGGGGGGTGAGACAAAAGAGCTATCTAAGGCATGTTGAGCGGGACTGGGGGCTCTACAGTGAAATACAACAATAATAACTAGACAAAACAGCAGTAGACAAGGCATATTGACATTAGGGAGAGGCATGTGTAGCCGAGTGATCATAAGGTCCAATGAGCAGCAATAGATTAAGAATTAGCTGGTATACATCTTCGGCTAGTCGGGAGATGGGCCTAGCTCGAGGCTAGCTCAAGGCTAACTGGTGCTTGCTTCGGAACAGAGGCGTTAGCCAGCAATAGCCACTCGGTTGCAGCTAGCTAGCTAGCTGTGATGATCCAGTGTAATGGTCCAGAGCTGGCACCAGGAATCCGGTGATGTGGTAGAGAAAAGCAGTCCGATATGCTCTGGGTTGGTATTGACCGAGCTAACGCTGGCTGGTGTCCGATCTAACGGTGAAGACCGCTAGCAGTGGCTAACTGACTACTAGCTTGTAGCTAGTTAGCTGGCTAGCTTCTGATTGGGGTTCCAGTTATAAAGTATAAACATAGCAGATCCGTACCAGCTTGGGTGAAGCGGGTTGCAGGAAAGTATATTTACTTCAGAGATGGAAAGTGAGATTAAAATATATATGAAAAAAACGACTTATACAACAGGTGTGGACCTTACCGTGAAATGTTTACTTACAAGCCCTTAACCAACAATGCAATTCAAGAAATGGAGTTAATCAAATATTTACTAAATAAACTAAAGTTTAAAAAATCGAATCAATCACAAGTTAGCACAAGAAATTTACATAACAATAATGAAGCTACAGTATATACTGGGGGTACCGGGTCTATATGCGGGGGTACAGGTTAATCAATCAATCAATCAAATGTATTTATAAAGCCCTTCTTGCATCAGCTGATGTCACAAAGTGCTGTACAGAAACCCAGCCTAAAACCCCAAACAGCAAGCAATGCAGGTGTAGAAGCACGGTGGCTAGGAAAACCCCCCTAGAAAGGACCTAGAACCTAGGAAGAGACCTAACCTTAATTGAGGTAATTTGTAAAGTGACTAGGCATAGATAATAAACAGCGAGTAGCAGCAGTGTAAAAGCCATTTGATTAGTTTAGTTGTTCAGCAGTTTTATGGCTTGGGGGTAGATGCTGTTAAGGAGTCTTTTGGTCCTAGACTTGGCGCTCCGGTACCTCTTGCCGTGAGGTAATAGAGAGACTGGAGTCTTTGACAATTTTTTGGGCCTTTCTCTGACATCGCCTAGTATATAGGCCCTGGATGTCAGGAAGCTTGGCCCTAGTGATGTACTGGGCCGTACGCAATACCATTTGTAGCGGCTTCCGGTCAGATGCTGAGCAGTTACCATGCCAGGCGGTTATGCAACCAGTCAGGATGATCTTGATGGTACAGCTGTAGAACTTTTTGAGGATCTTTTCAGTCTCCTGAGGGGAAATGTGTTGTTGTGCCCTCTTTACAACTGCCTTGGTGTGTTTGGACCATGATAGTTTGTTATTAGTTTTCCAGTATATTTTTCAGATTTTCACTCTCAAAATCATAAAAATGTGATGTTCTAAGTCCACAACCATGCTTAAACCACACCAGGACACCATTTTGGAGGTCTGAGGAATATTTTTGTACTAATAATGTATATGTTTTTGGTTTTGCTAAATCTGATTGGGTGGGCCTGGCAGGGACCGGCTCCCCAGTGGTTGGGCATGTGTCCACCCAGGCCCACTCATACCTATGCCCCTGAGGCAAACAGAATAGTAGGTAATTATTAAACATAGTAGGTAATTATTCATTAAATATCAGTCATCACATTAATGAAAGTCACGTCACGACACTATATACTATGAGTTCATTTTAGTATACTGTAAACTAACGGTATCGTTTCAGTTGAGCGTACTAGAGCTTCACCTGTCTGCCGGAAGTTGATGCTGTTGCTATGCAACAAATGACTAGATAAACATTTTACGATTTGGGGTGTGTTCGTAAATTCAATCTGGAGTGCCAGAGCGTGCTCTGGGCATGAATAAATCCAAAACATTGTCAAATTGTCCGTTTGTAAATTCAGAGCTTTTTGCTCTCGGAGCATTCAGAGCACACACTGGAGTAGGGTTAATCCGAGCATTCAACGGCAGTCAAGCACCCAAGCTAACTGACTAATGTTGGCTAGCTACTTCCAGACACAAGTGAGAGAACACCTCACTTTGACCATTTTACTCGCCCTAGCAGAGCTGGTTCGGTGACTGTAATTGTGCTGTTGGCAACAATTGAATTCACATTTTTTGCCAACGTTTACTGACACCGACCATATTCAACGGGTGTTGAGCGTTTGTAAATTCATGAGTTATTCTGCACGAGAATGCTCTGAAATCGGAGTAGATAGCCATTGAATCGCACGACTATACCACTAAGCTAAGAATTATGTAAATAATCCAGTCTATAGGGTAGTTAGTTAGATAGCAGATAGTTAATATACTGCCTGGCAAGTTTGATGTATTAGTAGCCAACTAACATTACAGTAGGTAACGAGCTAACATACTGCTGTAATGGATAGCGTTAGCTAACAAATTGTCAGTCAACATAACGTGCAACATAACTTATTGGAAAGGCATTACTTATTACATTTTTCAACATTTTATTAACATTTGTCAAAATTAGTTAAAGCAATACATTCGTATACACTCTCATCGGACTTCGGCAACCTGTTTCCCGCCATTTTCTTCAAATCTGAAAAGGGATGAAGCCACGCCTGTTTTCTGAAGAATTGCATTATGGGCCCTAAAACCACGGAAATAGTGTCCACTGCATGTATACTTTGTATTTTGGCGAATTTATTACATACTTTTGGCATATTAACTATATCCATACTATGACCAATAGTGATACTATATACTCAATTCATGTCACAAATAGTACAATTACTGCGGTTAGAATGAGTATTCGAACACAGTTTAGGTCTCTAGTGCCGCCTTCAAAACAACTGGGAACTCGGAACTCTGCAATCTCTGACTTCCGGCTTCAGTAAGTTCAAGACAACTGGGAACTCTGAAAAAAAATGAATTCTGACTGGTAAAAATAGTTTTCAACAGTCATCCAACTCGGAATTCCAATTCGAAAAAACTCTGGCAACTTTCTCCAAATGTCCTAGCTGAAACTCACTGATGTCATGATTTGACCTTCTTTTTCCCCCAGAGTTCCCAGTTTACCACACATTTACCTGTTTAACCAACACAATCACTGTCACCATGTCTTATGGTCAGTGGCGATTTTAGCATGTATATCTTGGTGGGGGAAAAATAACTTCTGGGATGCATACCAGTAAAGCCACAACACAAAACTAAACAATACATTAATTGCACTATAACTGTGACAAACAATGCCCACAAACTGTTAGAGCCTACATAAAGCTGTCCCAACAGTAGTCCCTGTTGGGACTTACCACTGCTACACCTTGCTATCACTGGAGCGAAACAGTTCATTCAGCCTCATTTACTGCCTTTTAAAAAAACATAGCTGATATGGCTGACTTGCTTAAACAAATGTGGTTTCTACTGACAATTGAGATTTACAAACTATGGCATAAGGAGACGACAAGTGGATAAGAGGCAATACGTCATTTCGATTAAGACATTAATGAGCAAGTTAGGACGGACGTCGTCAATATAACTATGTGTTCAACACTTTTGAAATGTACAGCGACAGAATTCAGAACATAGGCCATTCTTACAGTGTTTTCCCTGTACACTATGTCAGAACCGTAGGATTAATAAAGGAGGCAAATAAGCAGACAATGAAAGCTCTTACAATATTTGATTATTACATTTTCTCAAAAACAGGTTTAAGGGTACATGTGCACCACCAAGTCAGAACAGTAGACCTAATTATTAGGGTGAGGCACATGGGCTACTAACAGCTTACTACACAACATACACATAGTATTACTTTCTTAGCTACAGTATACATATCTCCCTGGCATATTACATAAATTATGCAGCAGCATACAAGACATTTTTGGACTCACCTTGTTGTGCTGTGTTCACTTAAACAGGAAGGTGGCACGGTGGTCCTTCGTGGCCAAATTTTTCATCAAAGTCTGGCATTCTCTGGATTTATAGTGCTTTCAGTGCAACTGGGAACTCTGGGAAAAAAGGTTGAATCATGATGATGTCAGTGTTCTTCAAGTCATAGGTCTAGAAAGAGGCCAGAGTTCCCGATTCAAAATTCAGAGATGGATGAAAGTTCAAAACATATTTTCTCAGTCGTAGCTCATTTTTCCAGAGTTCCCAGTTGTCTTGAACTCACTGAAGTCAGATTTAACAGTTCCAAGTTAACAGTTGTTTTGAGCATGGCACAAATCATAATTAATTGACAGCATGGCCAATGTTGAATGTTTATCATTTAAAACTAGGAAAAGAGTCCCTTAATCTTAGTGTTGGGACCACACAGACACTCCTCTGAATAGCAGGCTAATGATTGCTCTGCAATGCTTGCAGTTAGCCACTGATTCCTTCCAAACCACTCATTGTTGAATTTGCGATTTCCAACTTGTTGTGTAATGTTTATGTCCAATGGCCGATGAGCACCGATACATTTTATCTATAATATAATAATTTATCTATAATTATTTATCTTCATATGATAAGGATTAAAACGGATTTGCCAGTAGATTGTCAACGTGATTCATGAAGATGAGTGCTAGCTAAGATTTTGAAAGTATGATGTTGGCAGTCCAATCAAAGCTACTGTAGATATAACGATATAACGTAATTTGATGTCATTTTATCTGTGGCCAATGACCTTGAGCCTTCTTGGATGGGAACTTCTAATGTAACTCTATGGCAGCACCCAAGGGGCTTGAATTTTCGAGCTCTATCCTTAGACTTAATGGTGACATAGTGTCCCCATGAGTGACAGAACACTGAGCCAATCACGGCGCAACACTTTTTTTTCTGGTTTGCCCCACCACCACAGAAAGCACTGAGCCAGGCTGAAACAGAGATGGATGAAATTGCATTTTGGAGCTCTCTTACTCAAGAAAACAAAAAAGAGATGATGTTTGTATGCAGCTTTATTAACTCAATGATATATTTTTTTTTCACATTGTTTGCAAACTGATATGTGACAGGTATTAATGCCAAAATAAAATGCAAAAAACAGGCAATCCCCCCCCTCAAAAAAAATGTGGGGCTCAAAACAGGTGCCATATCCCATTTTTGTCAAGCAGTCTACCGCATACAGTTTGATACATATGTTTGATAAATCCAATATATGCACCACACTGAACGCACTGCAACGCAATGCTGTAAGGCAAACGCAGCATTTCATTGGAAATTAATGTAATTCTGATGTACCAAAATGCAATGATGCTGTCATACCTGCATTTTGGTTCATACATTTCCAATGGATAGAACATGCCAGCAGTAGGTGAATGTTGAACTTTTGTTGAATACATATCCAGATGATGCTGCGTAACATTTTGTGCAATGACAATGTCGGTGTGTTCGAAGCTAACTGCCTCTGCAATGCAATACTGCAAGGCAAACACAGCGTTCTATTGGAATCCATTGAAAATGTATGAACCAAAATGCAGGTATGACAGCATCATTGCATTTTGGTACATCAGAATTACATTAATTTCCAATTAAACGCTGCGTTTCCAATTAAACTAATTCAGTGTTTCATTAGAAATGAATGTAATTCTGGTGTAACAAAATGCAAAAACGATGTCGGTGTGTTGGAAGTGTTACAGCATGTTCTGTGTGGAGTTGGATTTATCGAGCATATGCTCAAACTGTATGCATAGACGGCTTGACAGAAATGGTAGCAGAAGGTGAATGTTGCACTTTTGTTACACACATATCTATATGATGCTGCGTACTATTCTGCGCAATGACACTGTCGGTCTCAGCAAGCATAGAAGTAGGCTACGTTTCCTGCTTGCAAGTGTGTGCTAAATGTGGGGATATTTCATAGTATTTCTGATGATCTTATCTCACCACCACCAATGAACCAATGGTTCAACTATCTAGAACTTAAGGATTTTTCTGCTGTTCCCATAGGAAAACCCGTTGAAGAAGTATTTTTGGTTCCAGGTAGAACTCCTGCGGTTACTATGTAGAATCCTTTAGGGTTCCATTACACAGAGGGTTCTACATGGAATTCAAAAGGGTTCTTACTGGACCCAAAAATACTTCTACCTGGAACCAAAAATTGTTATACCTGTAACTAAAAGGGGTTCTCTTTTGGTGAAAGCCAAAGAACCCTGTTGGAACCCCTTTTCAAGGTTTTTTACTATTGTGGAATTTTGGCTTCTAGAGTTCTCTTGCTGCTTAGGAGAATCAAGTATTTTATGACACAAGTCAACATTATTTGGTATTTATTGTGAAAGCAAACCATAACCAATAATATATTAAACACCAGATTGTGATTCCCCAGTTCTTGAATATTACTGGACCAGTGTTTGAGGCTAAATAAAATCCATGAAACATACAAATACAAATGCTAGGTACTACTGCCCACATCCGTTTTGCAACATTTCAAACTAAAATCAACTAAAACGTACATATTTATTTTTAAGCTACATTCTTCTCATCATTGACATCAATTTTCATCAGCAATGACAAAAGGAAGACAAAAGAGAGCACCCCACACTAATTTTCTACATTTCCATAGTTCAACAGATGAAAATCATTCATCAAGATGCTCCCAGAGATAGCAGGACATTCAGTATTCACTGAATGAAGGAGGATACCAATCCCCATTTACAATTTAACTAATAAATTATTCTATAGCACATTCAATTACATTATTAATTTAGACTATAGACTACTCCTGAATCTACCTTTTACAAATTATTATAATTTTTTTTTTAAATTTGATTTAATCTTTATAAAACTAGGCAAGTCAGTTAAGAACAAATTATTATTTACAATAACGGCCTACCGGGGAACAGTGGGTTAACTGCTCAGGGATTTGATCCAGCTAGGCTACCTGCCCATAATACCATAATCATTGAATGAAGTATCGTACCCATCCACATTTACAATATAATTTATCAATTAGATAAACAATACCAGCACATACAGTTACATTATTGTAAAATAGGCTACTCCTGTATCCACACTATAATAGGATAAGATTATGATTTCATTGGTCTTGTCAGGCATTATTTTAGGTCATCAATAGAAGTTGTATGTTGTACCTCATTTCTGTCCTTCAGGGGAAAGTAGTTATCTGAGGCAGACACTCTGGGGCAGCTATCTGGGGAAGACACTCTTGAAAATCCTGTCTGCCGCTTGTTGTGTGCAACAGTTTCATTTCAATAATAACGTTTTTGTTTCTCAAAATCATTGTCATGTGGTTAATCAAAAAAATTGGAAGTAAAATGCTAAAAATCTAAAAATAAAAATGTAACTATGGCGAGCGCACCAGCCTCTGCCATATGGACACACTGATACACTGGGATCCATTGAATTATTGTCCTTACACTTTCAAAAATACTAGTCGAATAAGACATGGGATAGATGAGGAATTTTGGCAAAGAGATGTACTTATAGACTAATACAAAATCAGTAGCGGATTTAGGTACGGACGGCATCTTGCCAGGGCCGCAAGGGGTGCCCCCAGGTGCGGGCGAGTGCTTGCTCCATACAACCTAGAACACCACATACACTTGAAACAAATAGCCAAACCAAAAACTGCAGACAAAAATACTTTCTGCTACTAAAAATCAGTGAAATGTAGGCTAAACTGACAACAGAGTGGAGAGCAGAAATCTCAACTAGTAAGCAAGTAGCAGCAATGAACAAAGCGAAATTCTGTCAGGGGGGAGATTTTCGGCACAACACCGGCTAAAGAACTGAGAGCACAGGCCTTTAACTTCCATCATCGACTAAATAAAATGCATAGGCCTAAAGCCGATAAATAAAAACTGTTGAACATATCCTGATGATAATTCTGGTTCTTTTAATCACATTCATCTCTCTGTTCCGCCTGTCTGCCTCCCTTTATATCTGTCTTGACTTGAGCTATTGTTAATGAAATTCAACATTGTATGATCACTGGGTCTAGCCAGAAGCTGTCGCTAGCGAACTTGCAACATTGCATCAACTAGCCTATTACAGCACCTCAGAGTTTCCTGGGCAAGTGACCTCTGGACAGACAGACATTTTTTTTAGGAAATTTCCAATGGATATATGGGACCATCAAATCGTGATATTTTGCTCTTTCAGACGAGGCTTGTTGATTATCGAGGCCGGGAGTGTTGGAAGAATGTTTAAATTACTGAGGAATGGATAAATTTGCAATGGATAAATAAAACACTTTGTTGACTTGTGTGAGGCGAAGATAAAATTACTGATAGGTTATGCTTATTAGTAGTGTACGTGGTGAGTTAAGACAATCAAAAATCAAACATTGCCAAATGGGCACTTTCCTACATATGCATGCATTCCAGAGAGAGACACACCATATCATCCTCACACACCCCTCCACTTTCTCTTGATGCAACACTTTAAATTATACTCGAGACATTTTATCTTCACACATATTTTAGATCATTTTCAGTGACAGCCGCAACTCAATCAGCAAGACCTATTGCCAAGCGCACTACCCAAATTGCAGGCTTCCCAAATAGGCATAGGAAACTCACTTGTGATTTGAAACAATCCACAGCTATTTTTTTACTTAAAGAAGCGAATGATTCTCTGTGGCTAAGTCATACTCCTTGGTGAAGTATTTTGAATGATTTTATTTAGACAGAAGTAATTACAGTTGAAGTTGGAAGTTTACATAAACTGAGTTTAAATGTATTTGGCTACGGTGTTTCACAATTCCGGACATTTAATCCTAATAAAAATTCCTTGTCTTAGGTCAGTTAGGATCACCACTTTATTTTAAGAATGTGCAATATCAGAATAATAGTAGAGAGAATGATTTATTTCAGCTTTTATTTCTTTCATCACATTCTTACTTATTTTCCACCATAATTTGCAAATTAATTAATTCAAAATCCTACAATGTAATTTTCTGGATTTTTTTTCTCATTTTGTCTGTCATAGTTGAAGTGTACCTATGATGAAAATTACAGGCCTCTCTCATCTTTTTAAGTGGGAGAACTTGCACAATTGGTGGCTGACTAAATACTTTTTGCCCCACTGTAGATGTCCTAACCGACTTGCCAAAACTATAGTTTGTTCACAAGAAATTTGTGGAGTGGTTGAAAACTAGTTTTAATGACTCCAACCTAAGTGTATGTTAACTTCTGACTTCAACTGTATTTACGCCCAGGTGTCGTGATCTTTTCTGTTGGAATCCGGTCCGTCTGCTGGAGAGTCCATCCGAGAGTCCATCTCTCTTTCTGTTTCCCTGAAGATCAAAGTATTTTGTGGTTAGAATGGATACTTCAGAGTACCATTCACAAATGTTCTCATAGAATAGAAGTTTTGTCAGTTGTCGGTATTCGGATCCCAGGTTTCCATCATTTCTTGCTGCGGACTAGTAATTAGTATCTAAGATTTGCCCTTATACTGTAGGGATTGATAGTCTCAGAGTTTAACAATTTCCCTCCGTGTAGCCAATGCTCCACCTGGTATGGTTAGGAAATCAATAACTATTCGCAATCACAGCTCACGTTGTGGGTTTGCTTAGTCTTGGTACTCAAATGTGTGCCACCTCAGTTTACACCGAGTTATGAGTGGTCTGAAGAGGATTTCCTCAGGAGGGGTTTTTATTCGTAACAGTAGAAAAGGCCTGATCATGTCTGTGCTCACTGGGGCGGGCTAATGACTTAGTTAAACTTTAAAGGGAATACAATTCTCTCACATTAAGGTTTAACATGACATTACATAATTTCACAAATAGTTTCATCTTTACTCATTCATTTTATACAAGAATTAGATGCAAACCCCATAATTGATAAATGTACACATTCAGATATATAGTCATGTGTGTTTCCTGTCCTCTCTGAGGTCACCAAATGAAACACACTCATCATAAACGTCCCTTAAGTGTCCACGGACCATTCCCACCTCCTCACAAGTGGACATTTCATTTTCCCATTGTGGGAAAATTTTAGGAGTTCGGCCACATGAAATCCTTTGTTCTCTCTGTGTCTTTCTCTCTGCATGACCAGGGCGAGAGAGTCTCCACCAGGAATTTACGACCTGAGATAACAGAACCTGGGTGTAGGAGAGAGTGAGAGAGGGGGAAGCCACGATCTATATCCAGAAAGGGCCACGTCATGATACTGTAAAGTAACAAAATGTGGAAAAAGTCAAGGGGTCTGAATACTTTCCGAAGGCACTGTATGTGTTATTGTGTTAGGTGTACGTATCCTGAATACAATTTATGTTTGGCTGTGTGGACTTGGAGACAGACAGCAAGATAACTATTGTGTTCTGTCAGCTTGTGTAACATTTTTATACTCATTGTTTAATAAAATATGTTACATTTTTGGACTACTGTGTGGCCTGCCTTCCATGCCCTATCCTAGAACCTGGTTGTGAGTGTGACACACACACACACACACACACACACACACACACACACACACACACACACACACACACACACACACACACACACACACACACACACACACACACACACACACACACACACACACACACACACACACACACACACACACACACACACACACCCACACACACCACCCACTCCCGGAATTGAGTCCATTCAGTAAAGGAAGTAAATCCAGTCCAAAAAATCTCTGGGCTGATCGTAAAAAACACAGTCAGCTGTGTGATCGGAGTTTCCCTCAGAAACACTCATGTATTCTGTCTCCGGCTGTCTGACAGAGAAAACTGTCCCAGCCCAAGTATGGCCCACTCTGCAGCAGGTCTACAGACCCCATGTGAGGATAAATGTCCCATCTGTAGGAGCACCCCAACGGACCCACATCACCCTGCTGCCTGTTCTCATGTGTGAGTCACCTCTTTTTATGTCATATTCTCTGGTGTTATACTGCAGTGTGAAGCCTAATCTGTAACTTAATTTGTAGCCAGGTCTTTCTGTTCAAATTTAGTGAATGTAAAGTAGATTCAATTTCACACAGAAGCTACTCTGTAGCTGTGAACTCCCAGAGATGATGGTTGGTTTATATCTCTAACCCCAAATAGGTCCAAATAGGTCAATCATTCTAATGAAATGATTTCAGTGTAAGGAACTCCCTCATACATGTTCTATTAGTGCTCTCCATTTCTATGAATAAAGACCATCAGCACAGTGCAAAGAATAGCCTCTGTGTACAAACTCAACATTTATGTTTCTCCTTCACAGTGCTTTTCAATATCACTTGCGAAAAATGATAAACTACTGAGATGAGCTCAGATTATTTCTAAAAGAGACTAAAGTTTAGTTTAGGCATGTCAGATTGTCAAAGAATATATGCTATGATTTGTCCAATGCCTTCATACTCTAAGTAATAAACAGATGATTTACTTCCACCACATATGCTGGTAAGTAACACAGGGGAATTTCCCCTCACATCACAAAAAATACCTGTCTCTAGCAAATACTTGACTTATAGGGGAGAGTGGGGTCATTTTACTTTTTTTTACATTCAGCATTACTCCGTCAAGGGAAATATAGTATTCTTTCTACCAAAGATATCTACATATATTTCAGGATGTTGTGTATCCCTGGTAATAATCAGAATTCATATAAACATTACAGTTTTAAAAACATAGCTTCTGGTCTCTTGGCACAACTTACCTCGGGTATGGGGTAAAAGCCGCCTACAAATTTCCGTACTGAATGAAACATTATCACTACCGTTTTAAAACCATGTCTATCTTTATTTCCCAAACACAATTTAACACAATCACAGTCACTTTTTACATAGGCCAGGCCCTGTTGTTACCTTTTATCCCAGCTATATTGTCTTTCATTTTGCCGGAAACAAGGGTGGCTCAATGTACCTCTTTGGCTCAATTTACCACTCTCACCAATATGTTAAACTCTGTTCTTAATGGCAATCAGAAGTAGCCTATTAGAATGAGGATGAGAGTTCTTTAACTATTCCCTTCCAGTCTTACCACTAGTGTAGTCTGGATTTATTACATAGCTGCAGTGTTAGTCAATAGCAGCTTCTCACAGAACAGGTTTGGTTCTTCCTGTAAGTGTTTACTTCATGACTGAAGAATGTGCCACTTTATCAATGGAAAATAACCACAGCTGTGCATGTTGCTTATGCATTTCATTGAATGATGCACTGTAAAACTCAATCTTATGTTTTGTGTGTGTGTGTGTGTGTTCCAGGTTCTGCCGCCCATGTCTGACCCTTTCTCTAACGTGGTTACCCCACTGCCCTGTGTGCAGAGCTGAGGCGCAGGTTGATGACATCAGGCCTGTCAGAGTCAAGACGGGGACCATGGTCGTCAGGTTGGGTCAACCTCTACCTGGCTTGTCGGGGCTTTCCACACCAGCAACAAGATCTGTGGCAGGTGACGTCCAGAGGTGAATGACTGACTGGTCCAGATACAGCCAAACACACACAGCCAAACACGTATTTTAGCATTAAATTCAGAGGTTTACAATTCATACATTGACAGTCTCAATAATGACCTTAAGGTTGACCAATTGAACACTTAATGTTTCTTTTTTAGCTATATCAGACTGCTGCAAATGGGCACTCAGACAGAAGGAAGGAGCCTGGCCAATCAGACCCCAGCTGTCACCACAGCCCCTCCCCTTCCCACTCCAAGACACCTCCACAGACCACTCTCTTCCTCCATCACTCCTCCTGCCCCAACCAATGATGTAGACCTATATATGTCTATGACTCGTAGACCCGCCCCAACACTCACCCCAACAGCTGGCACTACTGCACCTACCAGCCAACTTGCCACCCCACCTACCATCCGATCTGCCACCCCACCTACAATTACTCGTCCTGCCACAACCAATGGTTTATACATGACTATGGCTCAAACACCTGCCCCCACAGTCACTCCAACAGGTGTCACAACTACACCAGCACCTACAACAACAACTACCATACCTGCCATCACACTGACACCTACCATCACATCTAAACCCACCCCCACACCCCGCACCAGGGCTCTCTCCGCCCCAGGACGACAGCCTTTGGCCATCCCTCAGCGCACACCTTCCGCAGCGCAAAGACCCACCTCCATGCCCTCTACCTCTAACCCTGCTCCCCCAGTACTGGCTGCTCCTCCATCCCTCTCCTTCACGGATGATGGGTAAGTCAATGTCACCATTGTTTTGTATGTTTGCATAAGTGTGCTTGTGTGGCGTTTAGAGTTATTTTGATTGTTGTACTGCATATTTGCTGCTCATTGTTGACTACTGCAGACTCATCATAAGAAATGTAACCTGATCATATGTCTCTTTTCAGTGACTTGTATGAAAACTTGCTGGGCTTGCAAGGCCAGTTAGTGAGGTAAGACTGTGTTGGTTAAGAGTGAATATTTACCCTTGTCTACAGTATTACATGTTTTATATTTTTCTCTCCAACGCTCACTCTGTCTCTATCTTTCTCTGTCTGTCTTTTCTCACTCTCTGTTTCTATCTGTCTATCTGTCTATCTGTCTGTCTGTCTGTCTGTCTGTCTGTCTGTCTGTCTGTCTGTCTGTCTGTCTGTCTGTCTGTCTGTCTGTCTGTCTGTCTGTCTGTCTGTCTGTCTGTCTGTCTGTCTGTCTGTCTGTCTGTCTGTCTGTCTGTCTGTCTGTCTGTCTGTCTGTCTTCACTCCCTCTATCTCTTTCTGTCTGTACTCACTCACTCACTCACTCACTCACTCACTCACTCACACTCATTCTCTGTCTGTCTTTTCTCACTCTGTTTCTATCTGTCTGTCTGTCTGTCTGTCTGTCTGTCTGTCTGTCTGTCTGTCTGTCTGTCTGTCTGTCTGTCTGTCTGTCTGTCTGTCTGTCTGTCTGTCTGTCTGTCTGTCTGTCTGTCTGTCTGTCTGTCTGTCTGTCTGTCTGTCTGTCTGTCTGTCTGTCTTCCTCTATCTCTTTCTGTCACTCACTCACTCACTCACTCACTCACTCACTCACTCACTCACTCACTCATCTGTCTGTCTGTCTGTCTGTCTGTCTGTCTGTCTGTCTGTCTGTCTGTCTGTCTGTCTGTCTGTCTGTCTGTCTGTCTGTCTCTGTCTGTCTATCTGTCTGTCTGTCTTCACTCATCTCTCTCACTCACTCACTCACTCACTCACTCACTCACTCACTCATTCTCTGTCTGTCTATTCTCACTCTCTCTTTTTTTCTCTCTCTCTCTGTCTGTCTGTTCTCACTCTCTGTTTTTCTCTCTCTGTCTGTCGGTTCTCCCTCTCTCTCTCTCTCTCAGTTCTGTGGTGAGGAGGACGTTTGTCTGTCCGTTCTGCCAGGAGAGTTGCCTGGATGCGAGGGATCTGTGGATTCACTGCAATGGCAAGCATTACTATGACAACAGGCCCGTGGTCAGTGATATATTTGTTATGAATTACTATAAAGCTGTCAGTTGCGTCGTCAGTTGCTCTCAATCACTGGGTCTCAAATATGAGTTTATTTCATTTTATTTCAATGTTATTTAACCAAGATAATCCACTTCGTAACACTTGTCACTGCCTCCAGGGATTCCTCATCCATAGTCTCTACTCCTAGGAAGTTGTTGGCCAATTGGGATCAAACTTTGTTGCTCTGAGTGATTGTTGCTCTCTGGCATCCTCTAGGTGTGTCCAGTGTGCGTCTCTCTGCCTCATGGTAATCCACACCAAATTAGCAGGAACTTCATCATGCATCTGAACCTGAGACACTGCTACTATGCCGAGAAATACACGGTTGGCTACACACACACCCACACACACACACACACACACACACACACACACACACACACTAATAAGATGTTTCTTTGGTCCACAGAACACCCATCAAACCGACATGTTGAACTTGCAAGATGGCATTATTGAGTCTCTCCAGGATACCAACCTGAATCCCAGATGATCTTTATCGATATCAACCGCAACATCAGTAATCTATTAATTTAGCAATAACACACTAATCATGATTTGTATATTTTCATGCTAAAGCTGCTCACAGAATCGTTTGTAAAAATGGCATTGTTGTTGAACGTTGATTGTTGCAGCTGTACTTTTCTTTCTTTTGAATGTATAAAATCATGCCCTGTTTACTACATCTATCGAATGTATCAACTTTAATGGACATTTTCAATATCAGCTTTGATATACTTTTTAGTACAGTACCAGTCAAAAGTTTGGACACACCTACTCATTCATGGGTTTTTCTTTATTTTTACTATTTTCTACATTGTAGAATAATAGTGAAGACATCAAAACTATGAAATAACACATATGGAATCATGTAGTAAGCAAAAAGTGTTAAAGTAGCCACCCTTTGCCTTGATGACAGCTTTGCACACTCTTGGCATTCTCTCAACCAGCTTCACTTGGAATGCTTTTCCAACAGTGTTGAAGTATTTCCCACATCTGCTGAGCACTTATTGGCTACTTTTCCTTCACTCTGCGGTCCAACTCATCCCAAACCATCTCAATTGGGTTGAAGTTGGGTGATTGTGGAGGCCAGGTCGTCTGATGCAGCACTCCATCACTCTCCTTCTTGGCAAAATAGCCCTTACACAACCTGGAGGTGTGTTGGGTCATTGTTCTGTTGAAAACAAATGATAGTCCCACTAAGCACAAACCAGATGGGATGGCGTATCGCTGCAGAATGCTGTGATAGCCATGCTGGTTAAGTTTGCCTTGAATTCTAAATAAATCCCTGACAGTGTCACCAGCAGAGGACCCCCACACCATCACACCTCCTACTCCATGCTTCACGGTGGGAACCACACATGCAGAAATCATCCGTTCACCTACTTTTTTAAGACACGGCGGTTGGAACCAGAAATCTCAAATTTGGATAGATTTCCACCTTCTAATGTCCATTGCTCGTGTTTCTTGTCCCAAGCAAGTCTCTTCTTATTATTGGTGTCCTTTAGTAGTGGTTTCATTGCAGCAATTCGACCACGAAGGCCTGATTCACACAGTCTCCTCTGAACAGTTGATGTAGAGAGGTGCCTGTTACTTGAGCTCTGTGAAGCATTTATTTGGGCTGCAATTTCTTGGGCTGCTAATTCTGATGAAATTGTCCTCTGCAGCAGAGGTAACTCTGGGTCTTACTTTCCTGTAGCGGTCCTCATGAGAGCCAGTTTCATCATAGCGCTTGATGGTTTTTCCAACTGCACAATTTTCCAGATGGACTGACCTTTATGTCTTAAAGAAATGATGGACTGTCATTTCTCTTTGCTTATTTGAGCTGTTCTTGCCATAATATGGACTTCTAATAATATCTTCTGTATTTCATCCCTAACTTGTCACAACAGAACTGATTGGCTCAAACGCATTAAGAAGGAAAGAAATTCCACAAATGAACTTTTAACAAGGCACACCTGTTAATTGAAATTCATTCCAGATGACCACGTCATGAAGCTGGTTGAGAGAATGCCAAGAGTGTGCAAAGCTGTCAACAAGGCAAAGGGTGGCTACTTCTTAGAATCTCAAATCTATTTTTTCTTTGTTTAACACTTTTTTGCTTACTACATGATTCCATATGTGTTATTTCATAGTTTTGATGTCTTCACTATTATTCTACAATGTAGAAAACAGTTAAAATTAAGAAAAACTCTTGAATTAGTAGATGTGTCCAAACTTTTGACTGGTACTGTATATGTAATATCCTTGTTTATTCTTGACATAGAATAACTATAATAAAGAATGTTGAAATCAAACCTATCGTGTGTCCTGGAGGATTATATTAGGCACTGATCCTTGAAGTCTACAAAACAACATTATGTACGTGTGTGTGTGTCTGTGTTTGTACGTGTGTGTGTCTGTGTCTGTGTTTGTACGTGTGTGTGTGTGTCTTTGTTTGTAATTTGTTCAGCTTCTGTATAAAACCTAGCAAACACACACTCCACCCAGACTAAGGCTTGGACTGCTGCATATCGGTGGTCTTTGACCCCTTCTCTCTTCTTGTGCTTGTGATTACCGGCAGTCTTAGAGCCATGGCTTCTAAATGGATTGTTCTGGTCTTCAGTATGCTCTGGTGCTTGGTACATTTCCTATTCCATCACTAATGTAATTTCATGTAAAACACGATATTACCTAAATTACATTACATTGCTCTGACCAACTGTATTTTTGTGGTGCCTGATACAGTTACTGTATTTGTCATAATTGTGTAACAATTTTGCTTTCTTTTTTTCTCAGTTTTGTGTGGTCACATTTCTAATCTTGTTACATTTTAGTGCAGACCTGTTGTATTGCTCTGTTGTCTTTTCCTTGTTTATCTGTTTTCTTGTTTGTTTATTGCCTGCTGTAGTCAGCAGCATCCTGGCTCACAGGTGAAACAGGTGAGTGAAACCTCTTATTGTTGTTGTTCATAACTATGACTCATAGTGGTGGTAGAAATAATGTCAAGCAATTGTGTGCTGTGGTTGATTTAGACATTGTCTTACCTGCAGAGACTGATGTGGATGAGGGACACGGACACGACTGGGACATCTTTGACATCAATAAAGGTATATAAGAAAATCACTTCATAACATGAATGTGTGTATAGATAGTATCTCTGTGTGCTGATTGTCTAACTCTAGTGTGTTCATTTGCAGAGGCAGGATTGGGACCTGCTGGAGGGTGATATTGTAATAGATGAGGTGAGTTTGACAGCTCATCTTTTCCTTTACTTGAATAATGATATGGATTTCTCATAGCCTGCCAATAATATCTGGTCATCACTGATCACCATGAGGGTGTTGTGTCTGATTGCACTGATTGAGAGTGTGTGGTTCTCTCTGTTTAGACTGACAGCAGAAACACTATTCTTGGGGAGCAGTATCGCTGGCCTCAGACTGTACCCTACTATCTGAAGGACAGCCTGGGTGAGAAATAGTACACTTCAATACTTCAAGCATAGCTTTGGTAAAATACATTTAAATCAGTGTGACAAAATTCAACACAAAAATACATTTAAATCAGTGCAAAGAAATTCTATACAATTTTGAAATATATATTTGTGTGTGTGTGTGTGTGTGTGTGTGTGTGTGTGTGTGCGTGCATAGACATAAATGCTAAGGGGGTGATTCTGAAGGCCTTCGAGCAGTACAGACTGAAGACCTGCATCAACTTTGTGCCATGGAAGGGAGAGAATAACTATATATCTGTGTTCTAAGGCACCGGGTGAGCGCAAACGCACACGCACACACACACACACACACACACACACACACACACACACACACCACAATGTCAGAAGCCAATACATTTTTGAACAATTATAAATTATAATTCTATTCTTCCACTCTATTTTCCATATCTTTCACTCTCTCTATCTCTAATAATTTTTCTATTTAAGGGCTTTATTGGTATGGGAAACATATATTTACATTGCCAAAGCAAGTGAAATAGATAAGAAACAAAAGTGAAATAAACAATTATAAATTAACAAACAAAATGTCACAAAAGTTCCAAAAGAATAAAGACATTTCAAATATCATATTGTATATATACAGTGTTGTAACAATGTGCAAATAGTTCATGTACAAAAGGTAATATAAATAAAAATATATATGTTATATTTACAATGGTGTTTGTTCTTCACTGGTTGACCTTTTCTTGTGGCAACACGTCACAAATATTGGGATTGCACACTGTGGTATTTCACCCAGTAGATATGGGAGTTTATTTGTTTTCTAATTCTTTGTGGGTCTCTCTCCTTCTCTCTTTAGGTGCTACTCCTCAGTAGGTAACAGGCTGGTGGGGAAGCAGAGGTTATCTATTGGTCGTAACTGTGACCGTCTGGCAACGGTTGAGCATGAGTTTCTGCATGCTCTGGGTTTCTGGCACGAGCAGTCCAGAGCTGACCGCGATGACTATGTCAACATCATGTGGGACCGCATCGAAGAAGGTAGCAATCAATCAATAATCTGTATTAATAATATAAGATGACCGCCATGTTTTAGTTAATAGTATGTTAGAGATTATTTATATATAGCCTCACTGTCTGTAGTTGTCTATCAATCTGCTGGTGTGTCACCAACTAAATGTACTTTATACATATGCATTTCATTGACTGAACATTGCATTATTTCCCTTTTTAGGAAAAGACCATAACTTCCTGATCCACGGTGAGTCAGTGTCGAGAGCTCTGAACGTGCCCTATGACTGCGGCTCTGTGATGCACTACAGTAAAACAGCCTTCAACATCGGGTCAGAGCCCTCCATCATTACTAAGATACCGAGCTTCATGGACGTGATTGGTCAACGCATGGAGTTCAGCGACAGTGACCTGCTGAAGCTCAACAGGCTCTACAACTGCAGTGAGTCCTCACCTGTCAATCAATATCAATCAAAAGTCCAATCAAAAATCAATCAATCAGCCAATAATGTACTGTAACTCAGGAGTTCATCAGACTGAACTTTAGTTAATGCTTTTACTTTATCAATATGTAATAAATATCTAGCTAATGAAGGTGATTACATAAGGATTTTCCAGCCAGGTAGTAGATTGTCTACAGAAGAGTTACATAAAGCTGTTTTTATTGGTCTCTTGATTCTTACTTTCATAGACTAATGCTGACCTTCCCTCTCTGTCACCCCATCTCCCTCTCTCCACAGCAACTTCCTCAACGTTCCTGGACTCATACAGCTTTGAGAAGGAGAATATCTGTGGGATGATCCAGGGTCCTGTTGGGAAAGCTCAGTGGGAACACAGACACAGTGTGGCTGGGGGACCCAACACCGACTACACTAACATGGGCCAGTGTGATGGTAAGATATACATACAGGCATGCACACACAGAAGCTTATGCATGTGCACACACTTTACTCTGATGCACGGCCCAGAGACCATAATCCTAGTGTAACATGATAATCATGCCACTATAACGGCACATCTACTTATCTGCTGTTCTCCTAAAGAGATAGAGAATGGCCAGGAAGGTCAATGCCCTCCAACGTGTTTCTTTGTTTGTCACTTAAGATTCAGTGGAGGGACTTTGGTTGATTAGTTCTCAGAGGATCACAACATTGAAGTACCCTGTAGCACCATAATGATAACATCTATTTGAGGTCGATATCATTAATATCCTAATTGATTTTTATAAAAGATTAAACATTTTCTCCCATTACAGAATATGCATATTTTTTGATCCATGATCAGTTTGTCTCACTCAAATGTTTTATTTCTGTTTCCAGGAAAAGGTTATTTCATGCACTTCAGTACGGATACGGGTAACCATGGTGACGAGGCCAACCTGGAGAGTCGTCTCTTCTACCCCAAGAGAGGTTCCCAGTGCTTGCAGTTCTACCTCCACAACAGCGGGGGTGCTGATGATCGACTGAACGTGTGGGTGCGGGAGTATGACGACGCCAACCCCAAAGGAAAACTGAGGCTCATCCAGAAAATCGATATCACAGGTTTGACATCACATCTCAGCTCATGCAAAACAATGTTGTACAACAGTATAGAGCAGGGGTATTCAAATCTTACCCTATGAGGTCTGGAATACTGCTGGTTTTCTGTTCTTCATGATAGTTAATTGCACCCACCTGGTGTACTAGGTCTAAATCAGTCCCTGATTACAAAGGGGAAGAATTGTAAAAAGCAGAGGAGCTGGCTTTGAGCTCCAGATTTGAATTTGAGGGGTATATGCTGACCACACCGCTCGCATTGCAAAGTACATGTACACATACATGTTATTCAATCATTGCACCCACACTGCTCATGCGCGTCTGCGTAACCAGGCACTAAAACAGAACTTGGTTCTATTTGTGACGCTTGACGCGCTGCAAGTCCCATCTCCTCATTGGTATTTAGGAGCATATACCTAGGTGCCATCTCATTTGTTTTTAGGAGAATATACCCAGGTGCCATCTCATTGGTTTTTAGGAGCCTATACTCACATTGGTGATTGAAAGATGAACTTGAGGTCCACACTCCAGTCCAATTGATGGTGGTAATGCACCTTAAAGTTGTTTGCTAATTGCCATATAAAGTCCAAAGAAGAAGAAGCCTGAAGGAGGAGAGATTATTAGAAACTAACTCTGTTGACCCTTTTATCTGTGGATTAATTGTCAGAGTAGATCACCTTGTGCATTTCAGGTAAAATAACAACCCAATGTTTATATCCCAGGTCAAATTAGCTAACAGCAGCAAGCGAACTTGCTAAATTGCCATAAATGTTTGCTTATCAACCTGTTCCCAAATTAATATAGTTGGTTGAGAGTTCATTTTGATATTTCACCTTGCGTGTCCTGATCGAGTCAGGTGTGGGGGGACAAAATCAACATGTGTGCGGTCTGCTCAGCATGTACGTTTATAGGGTTTGTGTGGATGTCTGTTTCCTTCGGTCCTACAGGTGGCATCAGAGACTCCTGGGAACTGTACCATGTGACCCTGGATGTGAAGATGAAGTTCCGGGTTAAGTTTGAAGGCCACAGGGGCATCCACCGGAGGGCTCTCATTGGATGACATCAACCTATCAGAGACAACCTGCCCGCAGGACATCTGGCGCATCCGTGACTTCGCCGGTCTCTTAGAAACCACACCGACAGGTGTGAACATCTACAGCCCACGCTTCCTGTCCCCCAGTGGCTACTCCTTCATGGTGAGTGTCAAGGTCAAAATAGTAACAAGGTTGAGACGTGAATTTTCTAATATCCCATAACTCTTTGCATAAATGTGGTAGAATTCAACAAAGGGACCAGCAATCCTAGCAATGATGCTGGTGCCATGAATTTGTTTATTTGGGGAAGCTGTCCTTCAGGGTGGCAGGTAGACTAGCGGTTAAGAGCGTTGGTACTAGTAACCGAAAGGTTGCTGGTTTGAATCCCTGAGCTGGCAAGTTGGAAAAATATACCGTTCTGCCGTTGAGCAAGGCAGTTAACTGCTCCCCGGGCGCCGATGACGTGACGATCAATAAAGGGTTAAATGCGGAAGACACATTTCAGTTGAACGCATCCCCTTTCCGCATTTGAATACATCATTGTTGTCTTACCCATGGTAATAATGAACTACCTAGGTGAGCGTGTACATCAATAGCCGTAGCAGCCCAGGCAGCATGGCCATCTACTTCCACCTAACCTCCGGCCCTAAAGACGACTCCCTCACCTGGCCCTGTCCATGGCATCAGGCCACCATGGCCCTGATGGACCAGAACCCGGACATCAGACAGAGAATGTCCAACCACCGCATGATCACCACCGACCCCAACAAGCTGTCCACAGATGGTGAGAATGAATACACAAAAAATGCTTACAGTATGCCAAATAATAGCATGCCATTGGCTCTCTGTCCTTCATAGAAGCTGCAAGGTCTTCCAATCTGAGACAAGCGTGAGGAGACTCAAATTAGACTAGAAACAGTTAGGGAGACAGGTGTGGGAGAACCTGAAGTCAAATTGTTTCTATTGAAGATTTCCCTTCTCTCCCCCAGGCAATGATTTCTACTGGGACAATCCCCTTAAGGTGGGCAGTCTAGTAAACGGTTCTGATGGCAGCCAGTTCTACCGCGGGCCTGGTACCGGAACCAGCAGCTACCTCACCCACAGCAGGCTGAAGAGCAGGAACTTCAAAGGAGACGATGCCATCTTCCTCCTCGGTCTAGAGAGTAAGACATTACGTTCCCGTCGCTGGAGAAGGCTCTTAACCATACATTCCCAATCGTTCCTTAGCTCTAGTCCCAGGTCCGTTTGTGCCATCTTACAGCGTAACAATGACTATAGCAGTTGGCAAGACAGTGAAACAGATCTGAGACCAGACTACCTTGACCTCTCACTGTTCTAAACCAGTGTTCTTAACCCCAACCTCTTCAGATGTGTCTGCTCTGCTGGAGACCCAGCCCCTTCCTCATTCTGCTGTTCAGTCTGAGAAGAGCGCCGTAGTATCACCCAGCAGGGAGACCAACACGTCCACAGTGGTGATGGCTGTGTCCATGAGCTTGGCGGCGGTCATGTTGGTGTTTGCCATGTAAGCGCGGTGTACACCAGGAGAGTGACAGGGACGTGATCGTTGTGGAGAACATCTAGTACTGCGAGTGACAACCAGCCTAAAATGGCTTTACTTTTCCATCGACAGATTGTTGAAAGTGCTACTGAAGAAACTAGACAGAAACTAGAATAAAGCCTAACAAACACTTGACTGTCTGAGGAGAATCAATCGATTGGAAAATGTTAGCTATAAATTATCAATAAAACATTTTTACAAACCAGAAGTGAGACTTGTTATGGAATATCTTTACAGGAAAATCTGACAATGACCTTCCATCTCTTCATAAGAAACCGTCACCAACAATGGAATATACAATGTATGTTATTGTAAGTGAAATTGATCCATTTTATGTAAAAAAAAAAAAAAACTCTAGTAAAACAAACTAGTCTTGCTTCCAGTTTGCAGTTAAAACTACTACCATTCACTGGTTCCTGGATAAACTCCACACTTACAGAGGGCCTTTCAATAACTCCACATTTACATTTGAACAAACTCCAGACCACATTTCATGCTCAACCCATTTATTAGAGACAGTTCATGATGACCATGAGTAGACCAGACAGGTTGGGACTGGCTCTTGTGATTGGCTGCCCCAGCTCTAAATTAGGAAGACCACGCCCTCTGACATCATGACCTGGTTGTCGGCCTGCATGCGCCCCAGCAGCTTCTCTACCTCCTGCTCGTCAAACTCATGGTCGTCCTGACCGTGTGTGGTCTTATTGACCAGGGTCAGAAGCTCTGTCACCGCTACAGACTGGGAACGTGTAGTCTGAAAGGCCTTCATCAGAGCAGCCTTAAACAGCTTCAGCCTGGGCAGGAGGGGTTTGAGAACACAAACAAACGTCATCCCACCTTGACTGTCTCTGAAGAGCAGATAAATGGGCTAATAATTTTTTACTTTCTTCATGCCATTCTTCCTGCAGGCTTAGAGGTTGATTTTGTTTAGTGTTTGAGCAGTACCAATCCCTGACAAGGTGTAGCCTACCACTAAAATCACCAGTTCTGACAGTAGAGTAGCTAAGTGGTGCAGTACTCTGTGACCAGTAAGGTCCAGTAGAGTTAAGGTTACTGAAATAAAAAGTAGAGGGGAGATGTACCTGTCCTGTCTGATATCCTGTCCTGTCCTCAGGCTCTGAGAGGTAGTATTCTTGTGTTTCAGAATAGACTGGGCTAGGAGGGAGAAAGAGAGGGATTAGAATTGTATGATGATTCTAGTCATCAAAATAAAGTATTTACAATGGTGCAGATGGAGAAATGTTTTATAACCCTAAGAACTGAGCTCTATTGGTGACCAGGTGGGGTACAGACAGACCTTGTACGTGCAGGGTGTGTATGTGCGCGCGTGCCTTACCGTGTTCCTCATCCTCAAACTCATAAGGGTCAGACTCTGCCCCAGCATCTGTCACGTCCATGTTTTCCTTACGCTTCCTGGTCATGAAGGAAAGGAGACAAAGGCAGCCATTTAAGATTATTCACACCTAGTCTTTGATGCAACCACTCTCTCCAGTTCCTACATCCTTGAGATAAGCCTGTATTAAAAAAAATTCAGTAAGAGCACTCATCTGGGATCAGGTTCCCTTGTGTCTATACAGTGCCTTGCAAAAGTACTCATCCCTCTTGGCGTTTTTCCTATTTTGTTGCCTTTCAACCTGTGATTCAAATAGATTTTTATTTGGATTTCATGTAACGGACACACAAAGTAGTCCAAATTGGTGAAGTGAAAAAGAAATTACTTGTTTAAAAATAGGAGTGCTGAGTGCACATGTATTCACCCCTTTGCTATGAAGCCCCTAAATAAGATCTGGTGCAACCAATTACCCGTCAGAAGTCACAATTAGTTAAAGTCCACCTGTGTGCAATCTAAGTGTCACATGATCTCAGTATACACACACACAGCTGTTCTGAAAGGCCCGAGTCTGCAACACCACTAAGCAAGCGTCACCATGAAGACCAAGGAGCTCTCCAAACAGGTCAGGGACAAACGTGAAGTAGAGATCAGGGTTGGGTTACAAAAAAAAAAAATCTAACTTTGAACATCCCACAGAGCACCATTAAATCCATTATTTAAAAAATGGAAGAATATGGCACCACAAACCTGCCAAGAGAGGGCCGCCCACCAATACTATCAGACCAGGCAAGGAGGGCATTAATCAGAGAGGCAACAAAGAGACCAAAGATAACACTGGAGCTGCAAAGCTCCACAGAGAAGATTGGAGTATCTGTCCATAGGACCACTAAGCCGTACACTCCACAGAGCTGGGCTTTAAGGAAGAGTGGCCAGAAAAAAAGCCTTTGCTGAAAGAAAAAAAAAAATAAGCACACACATTGTGTTCGCCAAAAGGCATGTGGGAGACTCTCCAAATATATGGAAGGTGGTACTCTGGTCAGTTGATACTGAAATTGGGCTTTTTGGCCATCAAGGAAAACACTGTCTGGCACAAACCAAACACCTCATCACTGAGAAAACCCATCCCCACAATGAAGCATCATGCTGTGGGGATGTTTTCCCATCGGCAGGGTCTGGGAAACTGGTCAGAATTGAAGGAATGATGGATGGTGCTAAATACAGGGAAATTCTTGGGGGGAAACTTTCAGTCTTCCAGAGATTTGAGACTGGGACAGAGGTTCACCTTCCAGCAGGACAATGACCCTAAGCATACTGTAAAAGCAGCACTCGAGTGGTTTAAGGGGAAACATGTAAATGTCCTGGAATGGCCTAGTCAAAGCCCAGACCTCAATCCAATTGAGAATCTGTGGTATGACTTAAAGATTGCTGTGCACCAGCAGAACCCACCCAACTTGAAGGAGCTGGAGCAGTTTTGAAGAATGGTCAAAAATCCTAGTGGCTAGATGTGCCAAGCTTATAGAGACATACCCCAAGATACTTGCAGCTGTAATTGCTGCAAAAAAGGTGGCTCTACAAAGTATTGACTTGGGGGGTGACTAGTTCAATTATTTTGTCTTATTTGTTGTTTGCATCTTCAAAGTGGTAGGCAAGTTGTGTAAATCAAATGATAAACACCCCCCCCCAAAAACATTTTAATTCCAGGTTGTAAGGCAACAAAATAGGAAAAACGCCAAGAGCCACTGTACTAGAACGGTCACCCCCATCGACTGACGCTCTAAAAGAAAATCGTCCATGACCTGCCAGAACCCTAGATTTGATTTAGTTTGTTTTTATTGAAGCCTCAGATTCTCGTAATGAAAAGAGCAATATACAATCTATTGTATATTTTTTTCATTAGGAGCCAAAATGCTGAACTGATCCTATAACCAGCATTCTTAGTCAGAGCTGCTTTTTGAGTATGGGCTCAGACCTGGTGCTTGTCCTCTGACTGGCCACTTCCTGGCTCTGAGTCACACCCATGTCGTCCTCTACTACCTTCCTCCTCTTCTCCAGAATCTACATGTAGACAGGACAGTACACATAGCAACATGAATTAAAACCTATCCATAAAGTGAATAATTGTGTCTCCAAAATGAAATGAAGGAATGTATCCAGTGTCAAACTGTTTGATCCTAATGTTACCTTTTTAAAGTAGGCAAACTGCATGAGCTCCAGGGCAGCCTCTGCGTCAACCAAGTCTGTGGTCTTGCTCATACGTGCTTTGGCGTGGGCAGTGGACAATCGTATCATTGTCTCTAGCGCTCGGGCTGTCACCGGCATTGTCTACATGGCAGACAACCCATCAACACAAAGTAATGTCTATTTGAAGCAGACATTGCCAAACCAATAGTGCATGTTTCCATGATTAATTGATTGCCTGTATCATCATTTTACATACAGGATTGTAAACTGGGCATAACAATCAGGAAAGGATTCCCAATGCAATAATAACAAAAGTATTCCATAATTCCTAAACAGCTTTTAGACTCTAGTAAAGTGCCGGATAAGATACTTGTGTATGTGGACACCCCATCAAATGAGTGGATTCAGCCATTTCAGCCACACCAGTTGCGGACAGGTATTAAAAAAATTAAAAGCACAACCATGCAATCTCCATAGACAAACATTGGCCTTACTGAAGAGCTCAGTGATTTTCAAGGTGGCATCATCATAGGATGCCACCTTTCCAACAAGTCAGTTCGTCAAATTTCGGCCCTTCTAGAGCTGCCCCGGTCAACTGTAAGTGCAGGTATTTTGAAGTTGAACGTCTATGAGCAACAGCAGCTCAGCAGTGAAGTGGTAGGTTACACAAGCTCACAGAATGGGACCGCCAAGTGCTGAAGCACGTAAAAGTTGTCCGTCCTCGGTTGCAACACTCACTACAGAGTTTCAAACTGCCTCTGGAAGCAAAGTCAGCACAAGAACTGTTGGTCGGAAGCTTCATTAAAAGGGTTTCTATGGCAGAGCAGCCGCACACAAGTCTAAGATCACCATGTGTAATGTCAAGCATCGGCTGGAGTGGTGTAAAGTTCGCTGCCATTGACTGGTGCAGTGGAAACACTCTAGAGTAGTGGTCAACCTTAACTGAGTCAAGATCACTTGGAGTCAAAATGCATGCGGAGATCTACCGCTCTGATTTTTTATTACCATGACTTAAATGTAAGCCTATGCAACAATAACCTATTAAAAACAGTTATGTAGCAATGAGGTTAGTGCACTAAGCTATAGGCCCAATACATTATCACCACATACTGACTTTGCTTGAATTTATCTGCCAATGCATTGTTTGGAACATTTAAAATTATATTTCAAAGTTTGAGGCAGGCTATCTGATCACACTGGTAATAGATCCATTGTTGTATTACTTATTTTACTGGGCTGATGGTGCCTACATCTGATGGTCAGCCTCAGCGGAGGGAGAGAGCAGCAGACTGAGGGACCGTCTCTCAACATCCCTCCGCTTGCTCTCCTTTTCCTCCACTGACCAAAGGTACACAGTCTTCCAGCTGATAGCAAAACGAGTCGCACCGCATTACTTCTGCCTCATGGACAAATTCATGTTGTTACTTCAATTAACAGAGAAAGTGAAATATTCCTTGATATTAAAAAAGACCCAAGCCGCTTATAAGATACATTTCCCTACTCATTCATTACTGCTGCACTGCTTGTTGTAGCGATGAGTGGAAATAGGAAGAAAATGCATTTTATGGCTTATAAAAGTGTTGACAGTGCCGAGTAAGAAATTAAACATGAACTCACTCAAAAACAGCAACTCTGCTGTATTCGTTAACAGTCTCTCTCTAGTCATGTTTGTAAACGTTTTGAAATTAATTTTGCCGTAGCTTTCTTTTATGCCTGCTACGTTACTGCAGACTCGGTCATCTGAGCAATCTGATTGGCCAGCAGAGGCATAGTGCACTTGATTTCCTCTCCAAGTCCACCGAAAAGGCAGAGTTTGTACCTTCAGACACATGAAATGGCAACAGTTTGACTACCCGGCGCGCAGGGAAGCTGAATTGGCTGCACTTATCACCAACAGCCCGAGACTAATTAAAAAATAGGAACAGAAGGTTTTATTGTTGGGTTTTTTACAGAAATGTTTGGAGATCAACTAGAAATGCCTTGGAAATGGACAAGTCCGGTTGGTGACCACTGCTCTAGAGTAATGAATCACGCTTCCCCATCTGGCAGTACGACGGACAAATCTGGGTTTGGCAGATGCCAGGAGAACGCTACCTGCCCAAATGCATAGTGCCAACTGTCAAGTTCGGTGGGGAAGGCATAATGGTCTGGGGTTGTTTTCATGGTTCGGGATAGGCCCCTTAGTTCCAGTGACTGGAAATCTTAATGCTACAGCTTACAATGATACTTTAGACAATTCTGTGCTTTGTGGAAGGTCCTTTCCTCTTTCACCTGACAATGCCCCCTTGCACAAAGAGAAGTTTATATAGAAATGGTTTGTAGAGATCGGTGTGGAAGAACTTGACTGGCCCGCACAGAGCCCTGACCTCAACCCCATTGAACACCTTTGGATGAATTAGAACGCTGACTGCGAGCCAGGCCTAATGACCCAACATCAGTGCCCGACCTCACTAATGCTCGTGGCTGAATGGAAGGAAGTCCCCACAACAATGTTACAATATCTAGGGGAAAGCCTTCCCAGAAGAGTGGAGGCTGTTTTAGCAGCAGGGGGGGGGGGCAACAACTCCATTTAATGCCCATGATATTTTGGAATGAGATGTTTAATTAACGAGCAGGTGTCCACCACATACTTTTGGTAATATAGTGTATGTAAGTACTACAGACCCTGGCTGATTCGGCATTCACTTGGTCATGGCTGCGGAGCTTGGAGTACTCCTCTGCTATGTGGTCTGAGGCCTCCTGGGTTAGAACAGGCTTCACCAGCTTAGCCACGTGGATGTACTTCCTGATAAACTCCATGGTAACTACTTTCTCCCTGGAGGATGACAGACACCATCATAAAGGGGTTAACACACAAAGCCATGGATTATCAGAAAAGGCAGGGGTTCTATAAGAACATAATAATGTGTAATGTACTACGAGTGTAATAATGGAGGTTTTGCTGGATACTTTTTATTCCGGTGTCCGTGCAGGACATTGTCCTTCTTCTCGTAGATCTGGAGTTCCTGTGTGGCGGATTCTGTGATGTTGGGGTCCTCCGTGGCGAACACATCCACAGTGCTGCCCATGGGCATGGCTGCAGGGTACAGGGGCATCAATCAACAGATCAGATAGTGAGCAACAAAAATCCACACACCAGGTACTAAATCAGAAATCATTTCCACTGGTTTGATAAAAATAATCTTTGTTCTTTTGAATGAGCATGTGTATTTAGTCAGTAGTGTACCCCACCTGTTCCCTCCTGCTCCCCTGGTGCTCTGTAGCGGTGCATTAGCATGTGTATTTAGTCAGTAGTGTACCCCACCTGTTCCCTCCTGCTCCCCTGGTGCTCTGTAGCGGTGCATTAGCATGTGTATTTAGTCAGTAGTGTACCCCACCTGTTCCCTCCTGCTCCCCTGGTGCTCTGTAGCGGTGCATTAGCATGTGTATTTAGTCAGTACCCCACCTGTTCCCTCCTGCTCCCCTGGTGCTCTGTAGCGGTGCATTAGCCCACCCCCTGTTCCCTCCTGCTCCCCTGGTGCTCTGTAGCGGTGCATGCGTAGAACATGCTCCGAGACCTTCCTGTCACTGTCTGCATCCATCTGGTCCAGAACAATGAAGAGAAGGTCAAACCGAGACAACAGAGAGTCCTGCAGACCGATGTTCTCCATGGGAGTCTTATACTGGTTGTACTGTAAGGAAAGGTAAGAGAAAACATATAGGTTGTCACAGAGACATGAACAGTGTGTACAAAATGGATTGAACCACACAAAGAATTACTGACCTACACATTTGCATCCCAAAAAACAACTTATGTGATCAAGATTGGCGAATCTATACAAAGCTTTGTCCAGGTTGAGCCCAATGACGGTGCATTAAGAAGGCGGTGAGGAAAGTCTATGTATTCCAGTTATTGAGATGGAGGATTATTGGCAAGTAGCTGTGACATCCTGTTATACAGTGCTGTGAAAAGGTATTTGCCCCCTTTATGATACCGAATGTTAAATCAGATCTTCAACCAAATCCTAATATTAGAATAAGTCATTGTTTTATTTATCCAATTAAAGTTACGCAAAACCTAACTCCCTTGTGTGATGTAGTAATTGCCCCCTTAAACTCAAACTGGTTTTGCCACCTTTAGCTGCAATGACTGCAACCAAATGCTTCCTGTAGTTGATCAGTCTCTCACATCGCTGTGGAGGAATTTTGTCCCACTCTTCCATGCATAACTGCTTTAAAATCAGCAACGTGTGGGGATGCTTTGCTGCCTCAGGACCTGGAAGACTTTCCTTAATAGAAGGAACCATGAATTCTGCTCTGTATCAGAGCATTCTACAGGACAATGTCAGGCCATCCGTCTGTGATCTGAAGTGCAGCTGGGTCATGCAGCAAGACAATTATTCTTTACACACAATCAAGTCTACATGAAAATGGCTAAAGGGCAACAAATATGAAGTTTTGGAATGGCCTAGTCAAAGTCCAGACCTTATCCCAATTGAGATGCTGAGGCAGGACTTGAAACGAGCAGTTCATGCTTGAAAACCCACAAATGTTGTTTGTTATAGCAGTTCTGCATGAAAGAGTGGGCCAAAATTCCTCCACGGCGACGCGAGGAAGCGTTTGATTGCAGTCATTGCAGCTAAAGGTGGCACAACCGTTCCGAGTGTAAGGGGCCAATGGGTGTTGCAGAAATTTGTTTATGAAATATGTAATTGTTATGTTTTTTGTTCACTCAAGATCACTTTATAAGAAAGGGGGCAAATACTTTTTCACAGCACTATACATGGTCTTAGATTATATAGACAGACTGGGTTAGCATTAGCTCGCCTCACCCTGCCGTAGACTGGGTTAGCGGCGGCTAGCACACTGCAGCGGGCGTTGAGCCTGGCCATTATGCCAGCCTTGGCGATGGTGACACGGCCCTGTTCCATCACCTCGTGGATGGCTGTGCGGTCCATGTCAGACATCTTGTCAAACTCGTCGATGCACACCACTCCTCTGTCTGCCAGCACCATAGCCCCGGCCTCCAGCCGCCGCTCACCTGGAGAGGAAGTGAGAGGGATGGAGACATAGCGAGAAAGGGTATGAACAGAAGTGTATGCATCGCGTGCGTGGTATACAGAGTGGGATAATAATTATGGTAAATAGGTGGAAGAGGAAGGAGTATCAGCTTCAAGGATTATATTTTTCTCTGCGGGAACTCCATTTGTATGAAGGTGGATGGAGCGGGAATAACAGGATGCAGACAAATAACAAGAGCACAATCATTAAAAATGACATCCCCAAATAGTTCTCCATACCAGTCTCCTGGTCTGTGGTGACAGCGGCGGTCAACCCCACGCCAGTTGATCCACGTCCTGTAGTTGGTATGGCCCGTGGAGCAGTGTGCAGGACGTAGCGCAGCAGCTGGGACTTCGCTGTCGACGGGTCACCTGACCAGAGAGAGACCAACCAGGTTAGAGACAATAAACAAAAGAGGCCATGCATTGAGTTCAATGTTAAGCTACATCCCAATGTGCAACAATGTGTAAAGTGTGCACTTGCACACTTCCTGTCATGGATTTGAAAGCATTGGATTGGTGTTAGCACCAGCCAGAGGGAGTTCCCACCAGCCAGAGGGAGTTCCCACCAGCCAGAGGGAGTTCCCACCAGCCAGAGGGAGTTCCCACCAGCCAGAGGGAGTTCCCACCAGCCAGAGGGAGTTCCCACCAGCCAGAGGGAGTTCCCACCAGCCAGAGGGAGTTCCCACCAGCCAGAGGGAGTTCCCACCAGCCAGAGGGAGTTCCCACCATGGTTAGACCCGTGAAGTGTGCAGGTGTACACTTGCAGAGAAGAATCAGGACAACCATAGAGCGAGACCACAAAAAAGTCTTAGAAATTATTCCAACCCATCAATAGTAGAGGTTGACTATACGACTAACCTATCAGCAGTATGTTGATGTCTCCACGGATACGTGTCCCATTCTCCAGGTTGGTCTCGTTGCCCCCCAGCAGGAGACACAGAATGGCCTTCTTTATGTACTCATGGCCATGTATACTGGGAGCCAGTGAGCAGCTCAGATGCTCAAACACATCCTGGAAAACAATCATGACACAGAAAACTGACATGTGTATGACTGAAGAGCATTGGTATCAAATGAGCCAACTGGTACACAGTGCATTCAGACCGTTTGAGTTTTTCCACATTTTGTTACTTTTCAGCCTTGTTCAAAAATGTATTAAATAAAAATCCTCAATCTAGACATACCCCATAATGACAAGCAACAGCAGGTTGGTCATTTTTGCTAATTCATTTACATAGGTTTTCAGCCCCTTTGCTATGCGACTCGAAATTGAGCTCAGGTGCATCCTGTTTCCATTAATCATCCTGGAGATGTTTCTAGATCTTGGAGTCCACCTGTGGTAAATTCAATTGATTGGACATGATTTGGAAAGGCACACACAAGGTCCAGAGTTGACAGTACAAGTCAGAGCAAAAACCAAGCCATGAGGTTAAAGTAATTGTCAGTAGAGCTTCGAGACAGGATTGTGTCGAGGTACAAATCTGGGAAAGGGTACCAAAAAATGTCTGCAGCATTGAAGGTACCCAATAACAATGGCCTCCATCATTCTTAAATGGAAGTTTGGAACCGCCAAGACTCTTCCTAGAGCTGGCTGCCTGGCCAAACTTAGCAATCGCGGGAGAAGGGCCATTGTCAGGGAGGTGACCAAAACCTGATGGTCACTGACAGAGCTCTAGAGTTCCTCTGTGGCGATGGGAGAACCTTCCAGAAAGGCAACCATCTCTGCAGCATTCCACCAATCAGGCTTTTATGGTAGTGGCCAGATGGAAGCTACACCTCAGTAAAAGGCATATGAGAGCCCGCTTGGAATTTGCCAAAAAGGCACCTAAAGGACTAAGACTAGGAGAAACAAGATTCTCTGGTCTGATGGAAGTAAGACTGAACTCTTTGGCCTGAATACAAAGTGTCACGTCTGGAAGAAACCTGGCACCATCCCTACGGTGAAGAATAGTGGTGGCAGCGTCATGCAGTGGGGATATTTTTCAGCAGCAGGGACTGGGAGACTAGTCAGGATGGAGGGAAAGATGAACAGAGCGATCCTTGATGAAAACCTGCTCCAGAGCACTCAGGACCTCGGACTGGGACGAAGGTTCACTTCCCAACAGGATAACAACCCTAAGCACACAGCCAAGACAATGCAGGAGTTGCTTCAGGACTAGTCTCTGAATGTCCTTGAGTGGCCCAGCCAGAGCCCGGACTGGAACCCGAGCTAACATCTCTGGAGAGACCTGAAAATAGCTGTGCACCAACGCTCCCCATCCAACCTGAGCTTGAGAGGATCTGCAGAGAATGGGAGAAACTCCCCAAATGCAGGTGTGCTAAGCTTGTAGCATCATACCCAAGAAGACTCAAGGCTGTAATCACTGCCAAAGGTGCGTCAACAAAGTACTGAGTGAAGGGTATGAATACTTCCTTAAATGTGATATTTCAGTTTATTTCTAATACATTTGCAAAAATGTCTAAAAACCTGTTTTTGCTTTGTCAATATGGAGTTGTGTGTAGATTGAGGAAAAACATTTAATCAATTTTAGAATAAGTCTAATGTAACAATGTGGAAAAAGTCAAGGGATCTGAATACTTTCCGAATGCACTGTATACCAAATGTGATGTAACAGCTTGCATGCCAAGAAGTGATCTGATCGTCTGATTGTATACAACACCTTTATCGTAATTTAAAATGCTCTACCACAAGATATTGTAGTAGAGTTTCCCATCAGAGTTCAATGCAAGACGCTTTAGAGTCAGTGACTTACTTTAGAATGGGCTTTACAGAACTTCTTGATTTTATTAATATCTTCAGCAGAAAAGGTTGGCACGATTTCTTTACTCATCCGCTTCACGTGATTGGCCAGCAGAATCGTCCTGCATTAAACAGAAGGTTGTGTTCTCTAAAATAAAAATTATAATTGAAAAGCAACAGGATTTTTTAAAATTTACTTCCCAAATTGAAATTTACCCCAACCCTTCATCAAAACTATTTGGAAGCAGAACACATATAGACCTGTTCCCACACCCACCCACCTGAAGGTGCCAGAGGTGAAGCCTCCTTGTTTGGCCGGCAGACAGCGGTAGACCCCAACCATCTGAACACGGTCGCCCGGTTTGACCTTGTCGACCAGGTCATCGTTAGCGATTATGTCCACAGAGCGGGGGAGCTGTCCGGCAGGGGCCTTCTCAGGCATCTCCTGGATGGTCAGGGTCTGGTGGTCCTTATAGACACATAGCCCAAACTCTGTCTCTAAGGGGTTGTTCTCCTCATCCTAGGAGAGAGGTGGCAAAGGAGTTTGTGTGATATCTGTAGCAGGAATGTTGTAGATAGGGGAGCATAGGGAGGGATAGAGCACCATTCAAAATTGCACAGTTACACACCTTGGTGGGGTATATGGAGCTGGAAGGGAAAGCATCCAGGGAGGTCAGGTCAGTGTACTTCCTCTCCAAGGTTTTCTTAGTGGCTGGACAGTAGTGGACACTACGGGTGATCTTAGGCCTCACCAGAGAACCTACCAATGACAGAAACACATGCAGGCTGTTAGTTATTTTGAGTAGCATGGGATTGCAGTAGTGTAATTCTAATAAGGAGGAACCAAGACAGGTTGCGTGGTAAAGAATGGTCAATTGATCAATCTGAATACAACTGGATAATGAGCTATTCAAATTCCTTATATACTTACACTTGGTAACGATTCCTTCCACGCAAACCAGGTTCCCGAGATATCGTGCCGCGAGGGTTCGCGGGGTCACGTGCTTGGTTCCAAAGCTACCCTCGAACCCCACATGGAACTCCTCAAACTGCTTGGCGTAAGTTGCGTCGATGGACGCAACAAAGTCCTTCAGAGCTCCTTGGAAAGCAATGAGTTCATTGAAGGAGTCTTTCAGCAATCTGAAAAGAGTATTTAAAAGTATATTTTAAACAAAATAAGGAATACAGGCCTCAAACCAATTACAACATTTTATCCACCACTTGGCATTTGTCACTCAAGGATCAATAAAGGGGATGGAACACTGCCGCTACCTCGCTCTCCAACAAGGTGCATGAATTGATGAGAAAAATGAAGTGAACAAGAAATTCAGTTACTCAGCAGTTCCCAAGCTAGGGGTTGCGACCCCATGTGGGTTCGCCTGATATGATAATGGTGTCACGTGAGAATTTCCAAAATCCTGAAAAAGAAATAAAATACATAATATTCTGGTTAACCTTAATCTATATGAAAATGAATCAAATGTAAAATTCAACCAGAGAGAGCCCTTAGATCATGGGAAAAGGCCACACATGACCGTTGCACTTGTATCATTCCCACTACACAATGACACTATTGCAGAGACTGATAACCGGCCACTAATGATATTGTTTTCACCATGTGTGGGGAGGCAGATGCAAACTCACAACACCACCTTTGTAAGAATTTATGCTTTTGCTAGCAATCAGAAACTCCCCGGCTTATGCTCTCCAAATGGACGATAGCTTTGAGGGCCGAGATGCCCATGCATAGGTCCCCCCCAAAATCGCTATACATGTCCGAGGATGCTATTCACGAGGACACATCGTTCTCTCACAATTTCCAAGCATGGAACGGCACAGGAGAATGGATGTTTAGTGTGCTGCGAGGCTATATTGACGAAAAACAGATTCCATGGAATCGAATGGTAGGCTTTTGCACAGATAGGGATCCATCTATGGCAGGCAGACTGCTACACTCTAGTTGTGTCTCCCTCTGCCATATGGAAGCATTGTATGATACACCGAGAGGAACTAGCGGCAAGAGAGCTTAGCACAGAACTCAGATAACAATCGAAGTTACCTGCTGCATTAAAACTACATCAAACCACATCCACTGCGCATGCCTGTTGGCAAAACTATGTGGCGATGTTAGCAGAACATGACAATCCACCACAGTTCTTTACTGAACAAAATATGAACACAACATGTAGCGTTGGTCCCATGTTTCATGAGCTGAAATAAGTTCCCAGAAATGTTCCATATGCAGAAAAAGCTTATTTCTCTCAAATTTTGTGCACACATGTTTATTTCCTTTGTCAAGATAATACATCCATCTGACAGGTGTGGCATATTAAAAAGCTGATTAAACAGCATGATCATTACACAGGTGCACATTGTGCTGGGGACAATACAAGGCCACTATAATGTGCAGTTGTGTCACACAACACAATGCCACAGATGTCGCACATTTTGAGGGAGTGTGCAATTGGCATGCTCACTGCAGGAATGAACCACAGACCACGTGTAACCACGCCAGCCCAGTACCTCCACATCCGGCTTCTTCACCTGCGGGATAGTCTGACATCCAGTCATCCAAATGGTTGTATTTATATTTTAGATAAATATATTTCACACTTGGTGGTTATTGAGGAGTGTTGGACAGATTTTTCACATTGAGAGGGGATCTGTTGTCATTCACAACGGAGGTAAAAAAAAGACAGACTTGGTTGACTGTCATGACAAAATGTATCCTTATCTATGTAACAGAGATACAGTGCTGTGAAAAAGTATTTGCCCCTTTTCTAACTTCCGCACATTTTTGATACTGAATGTTATCAGATCTCCAACTAAAACCTAATATTAGATAGGGAACAAATAACAATTACATAAACAAAGTAATGCAACACCCAATTGCTCTGTGTGGGAAAAGTAATTGCCCCCTAACCTCAACTGGTTGTGCCACCTTCAACCAAACGCTTAATGTAGTAGTTGAGTCATGTCGCTGTGGAGAAATTTTGGCCCACTCTTTCATGCAGAACTGCTGTAACTCAGCAACATTTGTGTGTTTTCAAGCATGAACCGCTCGTTTCAAGTCCTGCACAACATCTCAAATTGGGATAAGGTCTGGACTTTGACTAGGCCATTCCAAAACTTCAAATTTGTTGCCTTTTAGCCATTTTCATGTAGACTTGATTGTGTGTTTAGAATAATTGTCTTGCTGCATGACCCAGCTGCACTTCAGATCACAGACGGATGGCCTGACATTGTCCTGTAGAATGCTCGGATACAGAGCAGAATTCATGGTTCCTTCTATTAAGGAAAGTCTTCCAGGTCCTGAGGCAGCAAAGCATCCCCAAACCATCACAATACCAAGCTTCACTGTTGGTACGAGGTTCTTACTGTTGAATGCAGTGTTTGTTTTTTTGCCAGGCATAACGAGACCCATGTCATCCAAAAGGTTGACTCACCAAACAGCTCCTGGAAGCACCTGGATGATCATCAAGAATCTTGGAAGAATGTTCTGTGGACAGATGATTCAAAAGTCTAACTTTTTGGATGACATGCGTCACAAAACGGCATATTTTAGAGTGGCCTTTTATTGTCCCCAACACAAAGTGAACCTGTGTAATGTTCATGCTGTTTATTCAGCTTCTTGATATGCCATACCTGTCAGGTGGATGGATTACCTTGGCAAATAAGAAATACTCTAACAGAGACGTAAACACATTGGTGCACACAACTTTATAGAAACAAGCTTTTTATGCATATGTGCATATACATACACTTTTTGTGCATATACATTTCTGGGATCTTTAATTTCATTTGAGTTTATATTTCTGTTCAGTGTACTTTTTTACGGCAGTGTATTTGATAAAGTGAACGAACTGAACGCAAGCATGCAGGGAAAATACAAAACCATTCTACAGACGAGCGACCGAGGCAGTGGATTCAGAGGAAACTATACTTATTGAAGAGAGTATTTCAAATTATTTACCTTTATTACCTCATAATAACCCCGCCCCCTTCCCTCGGCTGTGCATGTTTCTAACAGAAAACAGCACCAGTAAGCGTCCCACATGAGTGATGGCTGCTCACCTCCAATGCTAGGAAAGACCATTTTGGGACCTACTTTCCATTCCATTTGACTGTGATCCCTGGCTCAGTTGACATACTGGTAAATTAAATTGAACAGCTGAACGAGCTGTCATGTGACCGAATGCTGCAGACAATACATTCATGGGTCACTAACTGGGAACTCTGGGGGGGTCCGACTGGGAAAAATAATTTTGAACTGTCATTCAACTGGGCATTCCAACTCAGGAACTCGGGCCCCTTTGCTAGAGCTCCGACCTGAAGATAATTGACATGAT
Organism: Oncorhynchus tshawytscha; assembly: GCF_018296145.1. Lineage (NCBI taxonomy): Eukaryota > Metazoa > Chordata > Actinopteri > Salmoniformes > Salmonidae > Oncorhynchus > Oncorhynchus tshawytscha. The sequence goes on from NC_056433.1 coordinate 70,877,819, forward strand.
TCTACCTTGTATTGTTGAAAGCATCATCTGCATTAAAACCAAATATCGATCCAGATGTGGATGTGACCGCAGAGATTAAACAAACACGTCCCCTGACTTAGAAGCGCAACCTTAACATGCATAAAGCACACCCATTTCATTAGTGGTGAATTAAGACATTATGTATCTCTTTTGCAACTAACTGTCACAGCCCCACATTAAAAGTATACAGAGAGTTAAGACAACCAGAAATACTGTTACAATTTTTTTTCACATGGTTGGGGTGGGATAATTTTCAATTTTCAAAAAAAAAAAAAGGGGTTTAGGGCCACTTTTTTTTCCTGCACTGTTCAACCAATCCAGTAAATGCAGAGTAAAGATATGTTGCCTTATTAACAAAGGCTGTACAGTATGGTGGGATAAAACAGATTTTCCAATAGAAGTCCCTGATCTCACTTGTAGTCATTGTGAGTTGGCTAGCAAAGCTCATGGTAGAAACACAGGGCCTAACAATCATCTTGAGCCAAACTACACGTGCAGGCCATCAAATCAAAGGCACTCCTTTGATATAAAAGTAGTTTTTGCCTAAAATTAAAACATGTCAGTTTGTCACTTTCACAAGTTTGGAGTAATATCATGTTCAACTACTTATGAAATTGGCTTGAATCTAGGTTATGCCTTCAGATTTGGCAAAACTTAACTACTAAGGAGGAATTTTTCACTTCTCAAAACCTGGTCTGTTACTCAAGCCTTCCAGGAAGTCTCGATGTTGCACCTGTGGGTTTAGTGGTCAAACGCAGAGGTTGTGTCACTGGCTCTTCCATTTCCCCTGAAAACGGAAAAACCGGTTGTTGCACGTTTTCTTCTAATCACATTGTGATTGATCTCTGAACCTATAGGGGGGGCATTTTGAAATGATACGTGCTATTAGGTATCCTTGGGAAGTCCCCCCCATTTGACTTTACATTTAATCTCTCACCTAATTGAAATTTACATTTAATATCAAGATTATGGACGTTGTAAGGATCTCGGATAGCACTGACAATTTGTAAAGGTATAACCATGATTCGATATGTAAAATGAGAGGTTAAAACCCTAATCAAGGCTAAGGGCTGAAAAACATTTAGTTGTGTCAAGGAATAAGTTAAATACTTACACTGCCCTCCAAACGATGGGGGACTTTCCTCTTCACTCAATGTCCAACATGGGAAAACTCGAGTAACAACTGGGTTGTTTGTTTGTCAGGGTCTATACTCACGCTTTGGCCCGCTTCTCGTTCCTCCTTCTCAGGTCGTTGATGTTCACGATGAGGCGGCACCGGTTTTCTGACACCATACTTCTGACCCTCTCATGATAAACTCCTTGATCTTGCTACAAAATAAATAAGCAACACATCTTACATTGCCTCACATTAATAGCCGCCCTTTTGATTGATTTTTATGTAACACATTCTATTATCCTCTGTACTTACATTGTCATCCAGAAAGTCCAAGTATTCTCTCTGCGCCTCTCTCAGTTCCAGATCTTCCATCTCAACACCTTCCCAGGGCAAATACAACGGTCCGTCTTCTCCTCCAGATAAACTATAGTCGGGCAAAAAGCCGTGGCCAGATTCAGGTTGGGATAATTAAATGTGCAGGTGTGATGGACTGAGAAATCTACAGGTGTTGTTTTACACTTCTAATCAGGGTGAGTGCATGCAGAAAGGAACAGGCGAATCGATAGGATTTATTCTGCCAAAATCTGTCTACGTGAGATAAACCCTTTTTTGTAAGGAGGTATATGAGAGTAGAATTACGTGAGATTTTTATTTTATTAAATATAAGTTTCGTAACGTTTAAACTGTTAAACATATACTGATATAAATGGATGCACGTGGCATTCTGGCAATGTTGAGTATAACGACGCGTATCTTCCCTCTCATTGGCTACAATGGTCTGGGCCTGGGGCGAATCGAATCGAACAGTAATCTGAGCCACTGTCATGTTTGGCAACAAGACAGCCTGGTGCATCATCCAGAAACATATGTATCTTTTCCATAAAATCAATGTTTTAATTTACAAAATAGTTTTCACTGGGAAGGCATATAAAACGTTTCTATCAAAAGCAATCACTTTTGCGTGTGAAAACACAGTATCCTACTCATGACTAGTTAATGAGTTGATGTTTTGAGCCGACTTCGCCCTCGGACAGAGTGGGGCACTGCGCCTGGTTTATGCCCGTGTGAAACTCGCCTACACGTGTGCCCGGGCGAGATGAATCGATCCCCCTTGTTGAGGACACGTATTTCCGTCGTTAGAGTTGCCACCCCACGCTTGTCAATATAATATCATTTTTGGTGCATCTCAGTATTTGGGCCTTCATCCCTCATTTGCACTAATTAGAAAAACACATCAGGAAAGGTGAAAGGAATGTGGTGGATCTTTACAAGGGATTTGCTTTCAACTGTCCAGTTATTTCCGATCAATACAGATGAAGGAAAGCAGAGGATGAGAGAGGGATCCACTTAATTGAAATGCACACCGATTTGGCACATTTTATGTTAAATTAAATGGATTATTGGAGTTTATTTACCAAAAGTATCATACACCCCAAATATTCAAGTTTTAATGTCATATGCACAAGTACCGTGAAATGCCTTTCTTGCTAGCTGTAAACACAATGCAGTAATCAATAACAATGTTATACTGAAAATATTCTTAACAAAATTTAAACACAACATGCAACAATTTCACTGAATTACGGTTTATATAAGGAAATAAGTCCATTTAAATAAGGCCCTAATCTATGCATTTCACATGACTGGGCAGGTGCGCAGCCATGGGTTTGCCTAGGAGGGCATAGGCCCACCCACTTGGAACCAGGCCCAGCCAATCAGAGTTGTTTTTTCCCCACAAAAGGGCTTTATTACATACAGAAATACTGCTGTTTCATCTGTCTGGGTGGCTGGTCTCAGACAATCCCACAGGTGAAGAGGCCAGATGTGGAACACCTGGGCTGTCGTGGTGACACGTGGTCTATGGTTGAGGCTGGCTGGACATACTGCCAAATTCTCTAATATGACATTGGAGGCAGTTTACGGTAGAGAAATGAACATTCAATTCTCTGGCAACAGCTCTGGTGGATATTCCTGTCGTGAGCACACCAATTGCACACTCCAACATCTGTGGCATTGTGTTGTGACAAAACTGCACATTTTATAGTGTCCTTTTGTCCCCAGCACAAGGTGCACCTGTGTAATGATCATGCTGTTTAATCTTGGCAAAGGAGAAATACTTACTAACAGGGATGTAAACAAATTTGTGCACAAAATTTGAGAAACAAGTTTTGTGCATATGGAACATTTCTGGGATCTTTTCACTTGGCTCATGAAACCAACACTTTAGATGTTGCGTTTGTATTTTTGTTCAGTATTGCATAAGGTAGAACAAACAAAAAATAGAAAGAGAACACGAGAAAGCATACTATACAGGGTCAATACCATATTTACAATGTGCAGGGATACTGGAGTGTTACGCACGCCTCTGTGAAGAGGGAACGCAACACCCTGCTACAACTCAACATGAAGCGAAAGCGGTATGGACTGTAGGTGCGAGTAAGGATGACAAAAGGCAGAATTCACCGCTTACTAGGAATTTATTCCGTCACACGGTAATATGGGGAAAAGGGGCTGGACGGAACCAAAGCAAAGAAAGTAAATCTCAAAGCCCCCTCTCCTACCTTACCTGCCTACCCACTACTTACCACCAAAATACAGGGGGTGGTCCGCCCAGGTCTTACCGAGTGTGTCTAGACAGTGAATATACTACGGGTATATGTATGCCTGCAGGCCTCTTGCCTAAGCACTCCCTAGGTGCCTTCCCCCCTGGGAACAAATTAAACAGAATATTAAACAATCCACTTCACAACAAAACTGAAGAAAAAAAAAACTCTGGCCATTAAAGAAGCTCTGACATAGCAACAAACACAGAACATACTAAAGCTACTACCAACAACTACTAACATAGTACATACCAACGACCAACATGCTAGACCCCTCAGCCATGAACCTCCTCTCTCAGCCATGAACCTCCTCTCTCAGCCATGAACCTCTCTCAGCCATGAACCTCCTCTCCCACCTGAACCTCCTCTCAGCCATGAACCTCCTCTCTCAGCCATGAACCTCCTCTCTCAGCCATGAACCTCCTCTCTCAGCCATGAACCTCCTCTCTCAGCCATGAACCTCCTCTCTCAGCCATGAACCTCCTCAGCCATCTCAGCCATGAACTCTCAGCCTCTCTCAGCCATGAAGCCATGAACCTCCTCTCAGCCATCTCAGCCATCTCAGCCATGAACCTCCTCTCTCAGCCATGAACCTCCTCTCTCAGCCATGAACCTCCTCTCTCAGCCATGAACCTCCTCTCTCAGCCATGAACTATATCACAATCCATCTCTCCACTGAACAACAGAACACTGGCTTTTATAGCTTCTGAAGGCATTGGAAATTGGAGACAGCTGCGTCCTGACGAGGGGGCGGGGTCAGCTCTCCAATTAATTGTGGAGTCGACCAATCAGCTGCCGGGGGATTTCAGGAAGCCATCTCCTGAAACACACTCAAATACACAAACTACAACACAGAAACTGGGGAACGTAACAGGAGTGATAGAGGTAGATACAGTGCCTTGCGAAAGTATTCGGCCTCCTTGAACTTTGCGACCTTTTGCCACATTTCAGGCTTCAAACATAAAGATATAAAACTATTTTTTTGTGAAGAATCAACAACAAGTGGGACACAATCATGAAGTGGAACGACATTTATTGGATATTTCAAACTTTTTTAACAAATCAAAAACTGAAAAATTGGGCGTGCAAAATTATTCAGCCCCCTTAAGTTAATACTTTGTAGCGCCACCTTTTGCTCCGATTACAGCTGTAAGTCGCTTGGGGTATGTCTCTATCAGTTTTGCACATCGAGAGACTGAAATTTTTCCCATTCCTCCTTGCAAAACAGCTCGAGCCCAGTGAGGTTGGATGGAGAGCATTTGTGAACAGCAGTTTTCAGTTCTTTCCACAGATTCTCGATTCTGGACTTTGACTTGGCCATTCTAACACCTGGATATGTTTATTTTTGAACCATTCCAATGTAGATTTTGCTTTATGTTTTGGATCATTGTCTTGTTGGAAGACAAATCTCCGTCCCAGTCTCAGGTCTTTTGCAGACTCCATCAGGTTTTATTCCAGAATGGTCCTGTATTTGGCTCCATCCATCTTCCCATCAATTTTAACCATCTTCCCTGTCCCTGCTGAAGAAAAGCAAGCCCAAACCATGATGCTGCCACCACCATGTTTGACAGTGGGGATGTTGTGTTCAGGGTGATGAGCTGTGTTGCTTTTACGCCAAACATAACATTTTGCATTGTTGCCAAAAAGTTCAATTTTGGTTTCATCTGACCAGAGCACCTTCTTCCACATGTTTGGTGTGTCTCCCAGGTGGCTTGTGGCAAACTTTAAACGACACTTTTTATGGATATCTTTAAGAAATGGCTTTCTTCTTGCCACTCTTCCATAAAGGCCAGATTTGTGCAATATACGACTGATTGTTGTCCTATGGACAGAGTCTCCCACCTCAGCTGTAGATCTCTGCAGTTCATCCAGAGTGATCATGGGCCTCTTGGCTGCATCTCTGATCAGTCTTCTCCTTGTATGAGCTGAAAGTTTAGAGGGACGGCCAGGTCTTGGTAGATTTGCAGTGGTCTTATACTCCTTCCATTTCACTATTATCGCTTGCACAGTGCTCCTTGGGATGTTTAAAGCTTGGGAAATCTTTTTGTATCCAAATCCGGCTTTAAACTTCTTCACAACAGTATCTCGGACCTGCCTGGTGTGTTCCTTGTTCTTCATGATGCTCTCTGCGCTTTTAACGGACCTCTGAGACTATCTCAGTGCAGGTGCATTTATACGGAGACTTGATTACACACAGGTGGATTGTATTTATCATCATTAGTCATTTAGGTCCACATTGGATCATTCAGAGATCCTCACTGAACTTCTGGAGAGAGTTTGCTGCACTGAAAGTAAAGGGGCTGAATAATTTTGCACGCCCAATTTTTCAGTTTTTGATTTGTTAAAAAGTTTGAAATATCCAATAAATGTCGTTCCACTTCATGATTGTGTCCCACTTGTTGTTGATTCTTCACAAAAAATACAGTTTTATATCTTTATGTTTGAAGCCTGAAATGTGGCAAAAGGTCGCAAAGTTCAAGGGGGCCGAATACTTTCGCAAGGCACTGTATGTATAGTATATGATAAACAGAGTAGCAGTAGCGCATATGATGATTGTATGTGAGTGGGTGTGCGTGTGTGTAGAGTCAGTACAAATGTCCATTTGGAAGACCCATTTGCGACCAAGCTTTAACTTCCTGACTGATGTCTTGAGATGTTGCTTCAATATATCTACATAATTTTTTCCCCTCATGATGCCATCTATTTGAAGTGAAGTGCACCAGTCCCTCCTGCAGCAAAGCACCCCCACAACATGATGCTGCCACCCCCGTGCTTCACTTTTGGGATGGTGTTCTTTGGCTTGCAATCCTCCTCATTTTTCCTCCAAACATAACGATGGTCATTATGGCCAAACAGTTCTATTTTTGTTTCATCAGATCAGAGGACATTTCCCCAAAAAGTATGATCTTTGTCCCCATGTGCAGTTGCAAACCGTAGTCTGGCTTTTTATGAAGATTTTGGAGCAGTTCCTTCTTCCTTGCTGAGCGGCCTTTCAAGTTATATCGATATAGGACTCGTTTTACTGTGGATATAGATACTTTTGTACCCGTTTCCTCCAGCATCTTCACAAGGTCCTTTGCTGTTGTTCTGGGATTGATTTGCACTTTTTGCACCAAAGTACATTCATCTCTCAGAGACAGAACGCATCTCCTTCCTCAGTGGTATGACGGCTGCGTGGTCCCATGGTGTTTATACTTGCGTAGTGTTGTTTGTACAGATGAACGTGGTACCTCCAGGCGTTTGAAACTTGCTTACAAGGATGAACCAGACTTGTGGAGGTCTACAATTTCCTTTCTGAGGTCTTGGCTGATTTCTTTTTATTTTCCCATGATGTCAAGCAAAGAGGCACTGAGTTTGTAGGTAGGCCTTGAAATACATCCACAGGTACACTCAAATTATGTCAATTAGCCTATCAGAAGATTCTAAAGCCGTGACATAATTTCTTGGAATTTTCCAAGCTGTTTAAAGGCACAGTCAACTTAGTGTATGTAAACTTCTGACCCACTGGAATTGTGATACAGTGAATTACACTTTGTGATACAGTGAAATAATCTGCCTGTAAACAATTTTTGGAAAAATTACTTGTGTCATGCACAAAATAGATGTCCTAACCGACTTGCCAAAACTATAGTTTGTTGTTAACAACATTTGTGGAGTGGTTGAAAAACAAGTTTTAATGACTCCAACCTAAGTGTATGTAAACTTCCAACTTCAACTGTATGTATTCCTTTTAACTAGGTGGGTGAGGGCAGTGGGGAGAGCAGTTAAGATCGCGTCATCTATGGATCTGTTGGGTTGGTAAGAAAATTGGAGTGGGTCAAGAGGTATCTGGGATGATGGAGTTGGTGTGTGCCATAACCAGCCTTTCAAAGCACTTCATGATTACAGATGTGGCATGAAGCCTTAGAATTCTTGTGAACAGGAATGATGGTGGTCATCTTAAAATGTGCGGATTACTGTCAGGCGTGTGCGCACTTGAGATGAAGTCAGGTGCAGGAGAGCAGAGAGTCGTGAACAGGCTCACACTTTATTACGGCAGGAGAGATATACAGACTACGAAAAAAAACTCCTCCAGCCAACAAGGCAAAGTGTATAGCGCGCACAATAGTCACACAACATAAATGTATAACAATACAAATAAGCTTTGTGAAAACACACGGAAAATAACAAACGCTTAGCCTAGTGCGTACAAGACATAAGACATAAATAATTTCACACAAAGACATGAGGGGGAACAGAGGAATAAAGACATGTAGTGTGATTGGGGAATGCAAACCAGGTGTGAATGGAACAAGACAAAACAAATGGATAATAGAAAAATGGAGCGGCGATGGCTAGAAAGCCGGTGACGCCGAACACCCCCTGAACAAGGAGAGGGACGGACTTCGGCAGAAGTCGTGACAATTACAGACTGGGACAAAGAGAGGTTGAAAATTACAGTGAATATGCCTGGCAGCTGTTCTGCATATTTTCTGAGAATGCGCCCTGGAATACCGTCGGGCCCCGTGGCCTTGCTGGTGTCGACCTGATTAAAGACCTTACTCTCGTCGGCCTCTGAGAGTGAATTCACCCAATCTTCTGGGTCGGTGCCACATACGATGGCTTCGGAGCCTGTGTAATATGATTCCACCTTATTCCTATATTATCCTTTTGCTCGTTTGATGACTCTGCAGAAGTCATTAAGTATGTTTTCACAGGCAGCCCAATTCAGATATTTTTTTCACTAATTGTCCTTTTGACCAATCTGATCAGCTTATTCCAATTCGTCGAATAAAGATCAGAATTGAGCTGCCTGTGTAAATGCAGCCAGAGCACTAGGTTTGAAGCAAATTGCCATTTTGCAATCAGGGCTGTGGAGTTGTCTGTAACCCACATGAACACTAGGGGGCGCTGCTTTCACACTCTTCAGGCTCCAGACACAGAGCCGCAGATGCCCATCATTAGCAGCAATCCAGCCCCACTCAGAGCGCTCGGTCTCTTACTCCCCGAGCTGAGAACAAATGCGTTTATACCAGATTGATATACCAGATTGATATACCCCACTATAGCAAAAAGCGATCGCGGATTCATATGTTTGAAGATACATAGCATAACTTGCGAGAAACTACCAAATAAGGTATTTAAAAAAATGAAATTCGGTGGGAAAGTCGACACAGTATAGTCAGTCATTGCAACAGGCCTATGGATGAAAGTTGAATGAATTCATACATTAATGGCTGAATTACTTCTGTTTTGGACGGGTTTTCCTTGAGAATTATGGACTTTGACAAGAGGTCTCGACCTTATTGTCACATATTTTGTTGCGGGTTGTTGTTGGTTCATTCTATCAGACGATTAATACTTATTTCTAGACTCGGGAGTCGGAATCCTGGCATTTCCGTGCTGCTATGGAAACGCAGTTCGGGCGCTCTTGGTTGAAACTGGGTGACGTCAGCTCAGTGACGGAGAAGCGGGCATTGCGTGCTAGGAGAGAGTTCGTGCACCATATTCCATCGAGGAGAGAGCTACAGTAGTAGTTCGATGACTGCGGAGACAGCGATTTTGGCAACATGGATGACGTTGTGGGGATTATTATTACTAACGGATTTTAATTGGGAACTACCGGTAAAATGGCAGAGCGGTAAGTAAGGCTGAAACGATTTATATTCTTACGTCGCTGATGTGTCCAATGAAATGTATTCTGTAGCGATGCTTCTTCGTTGGCGACCTAGCCAGGACCGAGCTGAGGCAAAATGACATCTTCTGTTTTTTCTTAGCTAATGTTACCGGGCATTGAGCTATCCTGCCTCTCGGTCAGTTTATTCGTTTATGTGGTCATGTTACTCCCGTTGGCCATCTTTACCGGGTAGCTGGAGGACTTGTCCTATCCAGCCCTTCAGTGTGTGAAACTCAAGATCCAGCGGCACGAGCAGCATCTGTTTCTGTGAGGGTGTTTGCAGCACTGTGAATGCACCTGTTTTTCCCTCAGCCTTGGATCTCACCTGGCAACACAAACACCTACACTGTTTTGTAGTTGATATGCTTTACCGGAAAACATAGCTAGTGAAACTTGTGTTATTACGCATTTCTGGGGTTATTACAGCGATATGATGGTTAGTTGGGCAGGGCTAGCAATCCAACTCTCAGCATTTCGATGGCTTGCTAACCATCTGCGAGGGAGAAGGAACCCGCGAGCCGAGGATGCCACATCTAGAACCATAGAACAACTCCTATTTGCCCCCACGCTCAGCCAGCTATGGGCTATTCCAAAAAGGTAAAAACACCTGTTTACATGGGAGTTCAAATGAGAATAGCCTAGACTACACATGCCTTTTTAGTGAGGTTATATGCTCTGAACCAACCTATTCTCTCCGTCAGCAAGAGTTAATAATTTATACCTATTAAATGTGTTGCAGGGGTCATTCACCCGTATGTAAATTACAACAGTCATTCGTATCGTGAGTGCATAGAACTTAATGCAAATTCGAGCATGTTTATCAAACAGAGAAAAATACCTCACTGGCTCCGACTCCTGCTTCCACATCTGCAACCGACAGCGTGAACTGGAGGTAGACCTGCTCCATGGCTTGCAGAATTTAGCTTAATGTCACGGTTAATGAGGTGTACAACTTTTACCTCGAAATGTACATAATTATCCTGGCACTATTATTATATTATATTACAGCAGGGTTGATTTGAACCAGGAATCTGTACAGTATCGTTTATGAACTATATATTCAATATAGTTTATGAACTCAATTGAGTAATACAACAAGAGTACTGTAACTGCACTGATAAAAATGGTCAGAATTCAATAAATATTTATTAGGCTATAAAACTTATGGTTTTAAAGAGGTTAAAACAACAAAGAACATTCCTGCAGAGCATATAGCATGTCTACTAACTCTTCCAAGCACTTTCTTCTCCCACTGTTCAAACAGACCACATTTCAAGACACAAACCAATAACGTTTTTTTGGGCAGCAGGTAGCCTAGTGGTTAGAGCGTTGGGCCAGTAACCGAAAGGCTGACCAGGTAAAAGGTGCAGATCTGTCATTCTGCCCACTGTTCCCTGGTAGGCCGTCTGTAAATAAGACTTTGTTCTTAACTGACTTGCCGAGTTAAATAAAGGTTAAATAAAATAAATAAAAAAAGATCAGGTGTGGCCAACAAACCTGAAAACACTCAAATCGACTGACTGTTGAGAATTAAGTTGATGGTAAATGTGAATGAAGTTGATGGTACATGTATATGGAATGATTTGAATAATTAAATAGTTTTGGTCCCAATGAACACAATCACACATTAAAAAAGGTATAAGTGATGGCATTTTATTGCAATCTTCAATTTACTCTCCCCTTCACCAGCTTGCAAACGCAGTGGCTAGCGCTGCAGAGAATTAGTCAGTCACTGAAAACCCAAATGTTTAGAATGTTCAAAGTTCCAACTTGACACAAATGGCTGCTGACTCTCCCACTCACAAGACTGATCCTTCATGTACACTGCTATGCTGAATACCATAGCATATGGTCCCACTGTGGAACTCCTTCCACTTTCAGGTCACACACACACATACACTCAGCCTCTGCAATACAAGCAGATCCTGGACTTTTATGAGATGTAGCCCAGGTTGGGACATGGGCACCTCTGGACTACTGGGGAAACCTCCACCTTCCCAGGACGACACCACTAATGAGGCCACGACAGCAACACCTCCACCGCAGTCTGCTTCTTGGAGATCACGCCAGCCAGGTCCATTCAACGACTTGCAAAAATCAGTCCAAAAACAAATACTATGGGTCTCTCCAAAAAGGGCTTGGGATTTTAACCCACCACCATGGAAATAAGGAGGACCCATGATTGCACAAAAACATTTACATTTGTTTAAAAACCAGAGAAACATCAAATAGAACATGATTAGAACTAATCAGGGAGACTGAACGCATCAGTGAACTACACGCTAATTATCTAACTCACCATGCCTGTCTTGAACCTCAGCAACCAACTCTGTAGCAAACAATTAAGGTCAGGAACACCTAAACTAGTAGATAGCTATGCATGGCAATGGAGTAGTGCACTTTATCCAACCACACATGTGGTTTAGATAATAACAACTTCATGAAATGCATTTTAAAGACCTTTTAAAATGGTGATGAGGCCAGTCTAAGGCTGCCTCATCACAACGAATAAGACACCTAGTGGTTCTCAAGTGGTGGGTCACGACCCAAATTTGTTTTGAAAGGAGTCTGAGGGAGAAAAAAAATGTGTTTTATATATTTTTATGAAAGAATGCTCTAGTCTAAACCTCGATGAAGAACTTCAGGTACAAAGGGTGTAGAAAAGATAATAAACTAAAAAAATGTTAGAATTTTTTCTTCAATCGTAGAATTTTCAAGCTATTAGCAGTGCTATTTGGGTCAATTTTGTGGTCTCAGACCACTGAGTTTATTAACATTGGGCATAATTGTATTATTGACAATGAAAGAAGTGGGAATGTTGTTCCCTTGTCATGTTAATTTCTAAATGTACTATCATTATAGCATTAAAATAGTTTTTGTAACGTGTGCGCTGGGAGTCAGGAAGCAAGTTCAGGGAGTGCATCATTTAATGAACAAAACAAGAAACACGAACAACGCACAGACAGGAGCACACGTGACATTTTTCCAGATTGTATTTTGCCGATAATTTAGTGCGATGCGAATATTAGTTCAATTTGGGTCCCGAGGATAAAACCCAGTTGAGAACCACTGAGCTAGATACACATTACTTCAAACCATAGCTAAACTAATATAACATTGCTATAGCATTACTCAATACCACAGATTACTTTACCAGATTCACAACATTTCCCTTTCTTTTTGTGCCACCAGATGTTTGCATACTACTGGTAAAGTAAACAGGTTTAGCTAATACTGTATCATTATGGAACAATGTTGTTTAAATTCAACAAATGGTTCGGGAAGAGAGGCTATATGGACACTCCTGGCCTGCAAAACGATGGCTTATGTTGCACTGCTGAGAGACAAATGAACCCAATCACACAGGGTTTTGACAGCTAAATCCCGGTGTGGTTGCCATTCATATGTTTGTATTTGCGTTAAGGATCCGCATTAGCTGCTGCCAAGGTAGCAGATACTCTTCCTGGGGTCCAGTAACATTAAGACAGTTATTTACACTACCGGTCAAACGTTTTAGAACACACTCATTCAAGGGTTTATTTTTACTATATTCTACATTGTAGAATAATAGCGAAGACATCAAAACTATGAAATAACACATATGGAGACATGTAGTAACCAAAAAAGTGTTAAACAGCCTGGAGGTGTGTTGATTACAGATTGCTGTGGTAGCCATGCTGGTTAAGTGTGCCTTGAATTCTAAATAAATCACAGACAGTGTCACCAGCAAAGCACTCCCACACCAACACTTCCTTCTCCATGCTTTACGGTGGGAAATACACATGCTGAGATCATCCGTTCACCCACACCGTGTCTCACAAAGACACGGCGGTTGGAACCAAAAATCTCCAGTTTGAACTCCAGACCATAGGCCTGATTCACACAGATGTGTCTGTTACATGAACTCTGTTAAGATTTTTTTGGCTGCAATTTTGGCTGCAATTTCTAATGCTGGTAATTCTAATGAACTTATCCTCTGCAGCAGAGGTAACTCTGGGTCTTCCATTCCTGTAGCGGTCCTCATAAGAGCCAGTTTCATCATAGTGCCTGATGATTTTTGCGACTGCACTTGAAGAAACTTTCAAAGTTCTTGAAATTTTCCGCATTGACTGACCTTCATGTCTTAAAGTATTGATAGACTGTTGTTTCTCTTTGCTTATTTGAGCTGTTCTTGACATAATATGGACTTGGTCTTTTACCAAATAGGGCTATCTTCTATATACCACAACACAACACAACTGATTGGCTCAAACGCATTAAGAAGGAAAGAAATTCCACAAATTTAGCTTTTAAGAAAGCACACCTGTTAATTGAAATGCATTCCAGGCGACTACCTCATGGAGCTGGTTGAGAGAATTCCAAGAGTGTGCAAAGCTGTCATCAATGCAAAGGGTGGCTATTTGAAGAATCTCAAATATAAAATATATTTTGATTTGTTTAACACTTTTTTTGGTTACTACATGATTGTACAATTGTTGCCTTGTTGATAGTGTTGTTAAGAAGGCAGAGCAGCATTTTTTTATGGACAGACTTCTCCCCACCATAGCTACTGTTGTATCAATATGTTTTGACCATGACAGTTTACAATCCAGGGTTACTACAAGCAGTTTAGTCACCTGAACTTGCTCAATTCCCACATTATTTATTACAAGATTTAGTTGAGGGTTATGGTTTAGTGAATGATTTGTCCCAAATAAAATGCTTTTCGTTTTTGAAGTATTCAGGACTAACTTATTTCTTACCACCCATTCTGAAACTAACTGCAGTTCTTTGTTAAGTGTTGACTGAATTCACTAGATGTAGTAGCTAAATTATATAGTGTTGAGTCATCTGAAAATGTAGACAAACTGGCTTTACTCAATCATGCTCTCCCCATTGAGTAAACTGTATCACGGTGATATCTAGATGGCTACCCTGTGATATACAGTTGAAATTGGAGGTTTACATACACTTAGGTTGGTGTCATTAAAACTGGTTTTTGAACCACTCCACAAATGTCTCGTCAACCTGTAGGGGGCAGTATTTTCATGTTTGGATGAAAAACGTACCCAAATGAAACTGCCTATTTATCAGGCCCAGAATCTAGAATATGCATATAATTGTCAGATTAGGATAGAAAACACTCTAAAGTTTCCAAAACTGTCAAAATATTGTCTGTGAGTATAACAGAACTGATATTGCAGGCGAAAACCTGAGGAAAATGCTTAAGAGAATTGAATCTCCCTGTTCCATTGCATGCGTTCCCTCCATTTAAAGGGATATCAACCAGATTCCTTTCCCTATGGCTTCCACATGGTGTGAACAGTCTTTAGTCATAGTGTCAGGCTTTTATTCTGAAAAATGAGCGAGAAGGGTCACATCGCGTCAGTGGATGGCTGGGTGCCAGCAGAGTTTTGCATGCGCAACAGCTTGGAGCAGACATTTTCTCTCTCTCTCCTATTGAAAAAGCTACGGTCCGGTTTAAATATTATCGATTATTTATTGTAAAAACAACCTGAGGATTGATTATAAAAAACGTTTGACATGTTGCTACGAACTTTACGGATACTATTTGGAATTCTTGTCTGCCACGTCGTGACCGCTCGAGCCTGTGGATTTCTGAACAAAACGCGCCAACCAATTGGAGGTATTTTGGATATAAAAATAATCTTTATGGAACAAAAGGAGCATTTATTGTGTAACTGGGAGTCTCGTGAGTGCAAACATCCGATGATCATCAAAGGTAAGCAATTAATTTTTATTGCTTTTCTGACTTTCGTGACCAATCTACTTTGCTGCTAGCTGTTTGTAATGTTTTATCTGCTGAGAGAGATGTCCTAACATAAACGCTTGGATAGCTTTTGCTGTAAGGCTTTTTTGAAATCTGACAGGCCAGGTGGATTAACAACAAGCTAAGCTGTGTTTTGCTATATTGCTCTTGTGATTTCATGAAAATTAAATATTTTTAGTAATTTAATTTGAATTTGGCGCTCTGCAATTCAGCGGATGTTGACGAAAATGATCCCGCTAACAGGATGGGTGCGACAAGAAGTTAACAAACTATAGTTTTGGCAAGTCGGTTAGGACATCTACTTTGTGCATGACACAAGTAATTCTTCCAAACAATTGTTTACAGACAGATTATTTCACTTATAATTCACTGTATCACAATTCTAGTGGGTCCGAAGTTTACATACACTAAATTGACTGTGCCTTTAAACAGCTTGGAAAATTCCAGAAAATTATGTCATGTCTTTAGAATCTTCTGATAGGCTAATTGACATAATTTGAGTCAATTGGAGGTGTACCTGTGGATGTATTTCAAGGCCTACCTTCAAACTCAGTGCCTCTTTGCTTGACATCATGGGAAAATCAAAAGAAATCAACCAAGACAAAAAATTGTCTGGTTCATCTGGTTCATCCTTGAGAGCAATTTCCAAACGCCACGTTCATCTGTACAAACAATAGTACGCAAGTATAAACAACATGGGACCACACAGCCATCATAACGCTCAGGAAGGAGATGCGTTCTGTCTCCTAGAGATGAACGTACTTTGGTGTGAAATGTGCAAATCAATCCCAGAACAACATCAAAGGACCTTGTGAGATGCTGGAGGAAACAGGTACAAAAGTATCTATATCCACAGTAAAACGAGTTCTATATCGACATAACCTGAACGGCCGCTGAGCAAGGAAGAAGCCACTGCTCCAAAACCGCCATAAAAAAGCCAGACTACAGTTTGTAACTGCAAATGGGGACAAAGATCGTACTTTTTGGAGAAACGTCCTCTGGTCTGATGAAACAAAAATAGTACTGTTAGACCATAATGACCATTGTTATGTTTGGAGGAAAAAGGGGGAGGCTTGTAAGCTGAAGAACACCATTCCAACCGTGAAGCACAGGGGTGGCAGCATCATGTTGTGGGGGTGCTTTGCTGCAGGAGGGACTGGTGCACTTCACAAAATAGATGGCATCATGAGGCAAGAAAATTATGTGGATATATTGTAGCAACATCTCAAGACATCAGTCAGGAAGTTAAAGCTTGGTCGCAAATGGGTCTTCCAAATGGACAATGACCCCAAGCATACTTACGAAGTTGTGGCAAAATGGCTTAAGGACAACAAAGTCAAGCTATTGGAGTGGTCATCACAAAGCCCTGATCTCAATCCTATAGAAAATGTGTGGGCAGAACTGAATAATGGTGTGCGAGCAAGGAGGCCTACAAACCTGACTCAGTTACACCAGCTCTGTCAGGAAGAATGGGCCAAAATTCACCCAACTTATTGTGGGAAGCTTGTGGAAGGGTACCAGAAACGTTTTACCCAAGTTAAACAATTTAAAGGCAACACTGCCAAATGCTAATTGAGTGTATGTAAACGTCTGACCCACTGGGAATGTGAAGAAACAAATAAAAGCTGAAATAAATAATTCTCTCTACTATTATTCCTGACATTTCACATTCTTCAAATGAAGTGGTGATCCTAACTGACCTAAAACAGGGAATGTTTACTACGATTAAATGTTAGGAATTGTGAAAAACTGAGTTTAAAAATATTTGGCTAAGGTGTATGTAAACTTCAGACTTCAACTGTAGATAGCTAGCTAGGTTAGCTAAGAAAATATACAGTAATTCAACATTGGCTAGCAATAAAGATACTTATAAACAAGTCAAGGTTTCTACCCAGCAGCTGCTGAAATTATTATTCCACTTCACCGTCGCTTCAAAACTATATTTACAAAAATAATCTGAGCTTCATGTGACTCACCTGACAGCATGAGGTTGGCGCCTGAAACAGACAATTTGAATCTACTGTAGGCATAAGCTATTACTGTAAAGAAATACAGTATGTTAGAGTAATTTTTACAGGAAGCATCCATTAACAGTTATTAAATAGCATTGATTTCAGCATTTTACCCAAAATGCAGTGCAAAATACAGCATTAGTGCTGGGAAACACTTTTATGGTATTTTATTGTTGAAATCACAGAAAAGTGTTACATTGTGGGATTGTCGGTAGTGTGTGCGCCCAGTGGTGTGTGCGGACGGAGATCTAGAGTGGATTATGTCATTTTCGTATTGGTGAGGAGCTGAATTGGCTGTCCCTTGCAATTTTGCTGCGGTAGGCTATTCCGGCATGGGGTTGATCAAGGTATTTTCTCTCTCTGCAGCAGCATCGGAATAGTAAGCTTACATAGCGGATCATGCAGGGGAATCTATTCTAAGTGGCATGTCGTGGAGCCTATATAGGCTCATGGTGAATTTTGAATTGCTGTTAGTTCTTACAGAGACAGGACAGGGTCATTGCTGCAGATGGCTATTCTGCTGTAGTCTTTTGTGCATTTGGAATTTCAGAGGACAGTCATCCGTCATGGAGTTGAATTTAGCCGTCAGATAAAGACACGTTGTGATGTTTTCAGTATGTCACTGTCAACATTCCTTTTCCAGTACATTTTTGTGGGGGAGTGGTAGGGCTTGGCTTCGGACTGAGTGAGTAGGCAAGCAGCATCAGTGTACTTGCATCGATACCGGCACACGCACAGCTGCTGAATTCTTCCCTCGCTCTCTCCTCGCCCCTCGCTATTCTCCATGCCTCCCTCTTGTCGCTGCCCTCCCTTCTTTATATCCCAACCCGCTGGTTGCTATGCACCTGTCATTCCTTCTCCTACCCCGGCCTCCATTCACCACATGAAACCCGACTCGAGACAAGTCTCTCTTAAGATGTAGTTATGCAGCATGCTGCCATTTTACATAGTCATCTCCCCAGGCACCGTTTACTCATGGATGGCCTTTTTGGGTGGTTTCACTATATTTCATGGTATTTAACCATATTCATCAAACAGTTAGTAGCCAATTGAGCCATTCACAATCATATATATGCCAAGAGGCTATGTTTCTGCACCACCCCAGCCCTGGCAGTCCAACATTCGATCCAGTGAGTGAAGCAGAGAAAGACAGAGAGGGTCGGGGTGGGGCGGTGATAGGCCAGGGCTCGTGTGTTTCACCAAAACATGCAGTGGGTAAAATATTTATATCTCCCCGTTCAGTCAGGGCTCATGGACCGCAATGCCTGTCTGCCTATCTGCATGTCTGTCTGTCTGCTTGTCTGCCTATCTGCCTGTCTGTCTGTCTGCCTATCTGCTTGTCTGCCTGTCTGTCTGCTTGTCTGTCTGTCTGCTTGTCTGTCTGCTTGTCTGCCTGCTTGTCTGCCTGTCTGCTTGTCTGTCTGTCTGTCTGCTTGTCTGTCTGCTCGTTTGTCTGCCAGTCTGTCTGTCTGCCTATCTGTCTGTCTGTCTGTCTGTCTGTCTGTCTGTCTGTCTGTCTGTCTGTCTGTCTGTCTGTCTGTCTGTCTGTCTGTCTGTCTGTCTGTCTGTCTGTCTGTCTGTCTGTCTGTCTGTCTGTCTGTCTGTCTGTCTGTCTGTCTGTCTGTGTGTCTGCCTGGGAAGGGAGCACGACATTACCATGGCAGACACAGACAGTACAGTATCGCAGTGTGTAGCCTCTTTCTCACAGTGCAGGGGAGTGTCAATGTTTGTGTGTGTGTGTGTGTGTCTGTCCGTTTGTGTCTGTTCGTTTGTGTGTGTGTGTGGTGTGTGTGTGTGTGAGTGTGTGTGTGCGTGCGTGCGTGCGTGTGGTGTGTGTGTGTGTGTGTTGGTGTGTCTGTTGGTGTGTTGACCTACTTGTCCTGAATTGCTCTGTAGCGTGATGTGAGTCTGGTGATCCTGTGCCTTGGAGCAGTGGTCTGAATCATACAGGGCTTATTTGGCCTTGAACTGTTTCTTTTTAACTGTCTGTGTGTGTGTGTGTGTGTGTGTGTGTGTGTGTGTGTGTGTGTGTGTGTGTGTGTGTGTGTGTGTGTGTGTGTGTGTGTGTGTGTGTGCCCCCTTCATTCTGATGATCAAATTGATAAAAGTATGCCTCTAATGCTGAACCACTCCCACACACCGGCATCACAGGGCACAGCCAACTGATTACAACGCAGAGCAACAAATGTGTCACATTTGTCAGACTCTGATAATGAAATGCCTCAGTCAGGAATGGAGTGTAGTCCTATCACTTATGTTAAGACAGCCTATTATTTGTCTCTGCAGGGGAGTGCAGTATAAATTCATGCATTTATGCCACAATATAATATACCCAAATTAGACAGTATCCACTTTAGTGAATTGTACCATGGACATTGCAGGATACCCTAATACTGTAGTGTAGCTATTTTGGACACAGCCTATATTATGAATATATTAGGCATCTGCCAAGTTATTCCTTGTTAATGAGTCAATGAATATTGTCTTGTTGGGTCATATGTTTATCGTTATGTTAAATAAGTTGATTCTGTTGGCCGTGTGATATGCACTCTCCCTGCCCATTGGCAACACTTGAGTCTTTCTCCGATTAGGCCGACAACCCTTGTCTGCTGAACAACTCAAGTGTAGACCTATTTGTAACAACAAGGGGTTTTGAACCTATATGTTTGTGTGTGTGTGCTTACGATGACAGTGTGTATGTGTGTGTGGGCAGCAGTGGTACTGTAGCATCTCAAGGACATTGGAGTAAGATATGAGGCTTCAGCTCAGTGTTTCTGTGTTGCTCTGTGATTTAGTATTTTTTACTTCCTCTCTTTCTCCTCTCCTACTGTTTTCCTCCTTCTCGCTTATTATCCTGATCTAAGGCTATAACCTTCTCCTCTGTGTGCCTGCACACACACACACACACAGTCATGGGTCGACGGCCTGAACACCGGGGGTTGGGGTGGAGGATGGAGGAATGGATAGAAAAAAGATAGAGATGGAGAAAAAAGGGGAAAGGAGAGGAGGATACGAGCTTGAGATGTGTGAGAGAGTTAGAGTAGGATGGAGAGAGTTAGAGTAGGATGGAGAGAGTTAGAGTAGGATGGAGAGAGTTAGAGTAGGATGGAGAGAGTTAGAGTAGAATGGAGAGAGTTAGAGTAGGATGGAGAGAGTTAGAGTAGGATGGAGAGAGTTAGTGTAGGATGGAGAGAGTTAGAGTAGAATGGAGAGAGTTAGAGTAGGATGGAGAGAGTTAGAGTAGGATGGAGAGAGTTAGAGTAGGATGGAGAGAGTTAGAGTAGGATGGAGAGAGTTAGAGTAGCTTGGAGAGAGTTATTGTAGGATGGAGAGAGTTAGAGTAGGATGGAGAGAGTTAAGAGTAGGATGGAGAAAGTTAAAGTAGGATGGAGAGAGTTAGAGTAGGATGGAGTTAGAGATGGAGAGAGTAGAGTAATGGAGAGAGTTAGTGTAGGATGGAGAGAGTTAGAGTAGAATGGAGAGAGTTAGAGTAGGATGGAGAGAGTTAGAGTAGAATGGAGAGAGTTAGAGTAGAATGGAGAGAGTTAGTGTAGGATGGAGAGAGTTAGAGTAGAATGGAGAGATTAGAGAGATGGAGAGAGTTGGAGTAGGATGGAGAGAGTTAGAGTAGGATGGAGAGAGTTAGAGTAGGATGGAGAGAGTGGAGTAGGATGGAGAGAGTTAGAGTAGGATGGAGAGAGTTAGTGTAGGATGGAGAGAGTTAGAGTAGAGAATGGAGAGAGTTAGAGTAGGATGGAGAGAGTTAGTGTAGGATGGAGAGAGTTAGAGTAGGATGGAGAGAGTTAGAGTAGAATGGAGAGAGTTAGAGTAGGATGGAGAGAGTTAGAGTAGGATGGAGAGAGTTAGAGTAGGATGGAGAGAGTTAGTGTAGGATGGAGAGAGTTAGAGTAGAATGGAGAGAGTTAGAGTAGGATGGAGAGAGTTAGAGTAGGATGGAGAGAGTTAGAGTAGGATGGAGAGAGTTAGAGTAGGATGGAGAGAGTTAGAGTAGAATGGAGAGAGTTAGAGTAGAATGGAGAGAGTTAGTGTAGGATGGAGAGAGTTAGAGTAGAATGGAGAGAGTTAGAGTAGAATGGAGAGAGTTAGAGTAGGATGGAGAGAGTTAGTGTAGGATGGAGAGAGTTAGAGTAGAATGGAGAGAGTTAGAGTAGAATGGAGAGAGTTAGAGTAGGATGGAGAGAGTTAGAGTAGGATGGAGAGGATGGAGAGAGTTAGTGTAGAATGGAGAGAGTTAGAGTAGGATGGAGAGAGTTAGAGTAGAATGGAGAGAGTTAGATGTAGGATGGAGAGAGTTAGTGTAGGATGGAGAGAGTTAGAGTAGAATGGAGAGAGTTAGAGTAGAATGGAGAGAGTTAGAGTAGGATGGAGAGAGTTAGAGTAGGATGGAGAGAGTTAGTGTAGGATGGAGAGAGTTAGAGTAGAATGGAGAGAGTTAGAGTAGAATGGAGAGAGTTAGTGTAGGATGGAGAGAGTTAGAGTAGGATGGAGAGAGTTAGAGTAGGATGGAGAGAGTTAGAGTAGGATGGAGAGAGTTAGAGTAGGATGGAGAGAGTTAGTGTAGGATGGAGAGAGTTAGAGTAGGATGGAGAGTTAGAGTTAGAGAGAGTTGGAGAGAGTTAGTTAGGATAGGATGGAGAGAGTTTAGGATGGAGAGAGTAGGATGGAGAGAGTTAGAGTAGGATGGAGAGAGTTAGAGTAGAATGGAGAGAGTTATAGGATGGAGAGAGTTAGAGTAGAATGGAGAGAGTTAGTGTAGGATGGAGAGAGTTAGAGTAGAATGGAGAGAGTTAGTGTAGGATGGAGAGAGTTAGAGAGATGGAGAATGGAGAGAGTTAGAGTAGAATGGAGAGAGTTAGAGTAGGATGGAGAGAGTTAGAGTAGGATGGAGAGAGTTGGAGTAGGATGGAGAGAGTTAGGAGAGTAGGATGGAGAGAGTTAGTTAGCAGAATGGAGAATGGAGAGAGTAGGAGATGGAGGATGGAGAGAGTTAGAGTAGGATAGGGAGAGAGTTAGAGTAGGATGGAGAGAGTTAGTGTTGGATGGAGAGAGTTAGAGTAGAATGGAGAGAGTTAGTGTAGGATGGAGAGAGTGGAGTAGGATGGAGAGAGTTAGAGTAGCTTGGCGAGAGTTAGAGTAGAATGGAGAGAGTTAGAGTAGGATGGAGAGAGTTAGAGTAGGATGGAGAGAGTTAGAGTAGAATGGAGAAAGTTAGAGTAGGATGGAGAGAGTGGAGTAGGATGGAGAGAGTTAGAGTAGGATGGAGAGAGTTAGAGTAGGATGGAGAGAGTTAGAGTAGGGTGGAAAGAGTTAGAGTAGGATGAGAGAGAGTTAGGAGAGTTAGAGTAGAGTTAGAGTAGGATGGAGAGAGTTAGAGTAGAATGGAGAATGGAGAGAGTTAGTGTAGGATGGAGAGAGTTGGAGTAGGATGGAGAGAGTTAGAGTAGAATGGAGAGAGTTAGAGTAGGATGGAGAGAGTAGGATAGTTGTAGGATGGAGAGAGTGGAGTAGGATGGAGAGAGTTAGAGTAGCTTGGCGAGAGTTAGAGTAGAATGGAGAGAGTTAGAGTAGGATGGAGAGAGTTAGAGTAGGATGGAGAGAGTTAGAGTAGGATGGAGAGAGTTAGTGTAGGATGGAGAGAGTTAGAGTAGAATGGAGAGAGTTAGAGTAGGATGGAGAGAGTTAGAGTAGGATGGAGAGAGTTAGTGTAGGATGGAGAGAGTTAGGATGGAGAGAGTTAGAGTAGGATGGAGAGAGTTAGGATGGAGAGAGTAGGATGGAGAGAGTTAGAGTAGGATGGGAGTAGGATGGAGAGTTAGTTAGGATGGAGTAGGATGGAGAGAGTTAGAGAGTAGAGAATGGAGAGAGTTAGTGTAGGATGGAGAGAGTTAGTGTAGGATGGAGAGAGTTATTGTAGGATGGAGAGAGTTAGAGTAGGATGGAGAGAGTTAGAGTAGGATGGAGAGAGTTAGAGTAGAATGGAGAGAGTTAGAGTAGAATGGAGAGAGTTAGAGTAGAATGGAGAGAGTTAAGAGTAGGATGGAGAGAGTTAGTGTAGGATGGAGAGAGTTAGAGTAGAATGGAGAGAGATGGAGAGTAGAGGATGGAGAGAGTTAGAGTAGAATGGAGAGAGTTAGAGAATAGAGATGGATGGAGAGTTAGAGTAGGATGGAGAGAGTTAGTGTAGGATGGAGAGAGTTAGTAGAATGGAGAATGGAGAGAGTTAGTGTAGGATGGAGAGAGTTAGAGTAGAATGGAGAGAGTTAGAGTAGGATGGAGAGAGTTAGTGTAGGATGGAGAGAGTTAGAGTAGAATGGAGAGAGTTAGTGTAGGATGGAGAGAGTTAGAGTAGAATGGAGAGAGTTAGAGTAGAATGGAGAGAGTTAGTGTAGGATGGAGAGAGTTAGAGTAGAATGGAGAGAGTTAGTGTAGGATGGAGAGAGTTAGAGATGGAGAGATGGAGAGAGTTAGAGTAGGATGGAGAGAGTTAGAGTAGAATGGAGAGAGTTAGAGTAGGATGGAGAGAGTTAGTGTAGGATGGAGAGAGTTAGAGTAGAGTTAAGAGTAGAATGGAGAGAGTTAGTGTAGGATGGAGAGAGTTAGAGTAGAATGGAGAGAGTTAGAGTAGAATGGAGAGAGTTAGTGTAGGATGGAGAGAGTTAGAGTAGAATGGAGAGAGTTAGTGTAGGATGGAGAGAGTTAGATGGAGAGAATGGAGAGAGTTAGAGTAGGATGGAGAGAGTTAGAGTAGAATGGAGAGAGTTAGAGTAGGATGGAGAGAGTTAGTGTAGGATGGAGAGAGTGGAGTTAGGATGGAGAGAGTTAGAGTAGGATGGAGAGAGTTAGAGTAGGATGGAGAAAGTAGAGTAGGATGGAGAGAGTTAGAGTAGGATGGAGAGAGTTAGAGTAGGATGGAGAGAGTTAGAGTAGGGTGGAAAGAGTTAGAGTAGGATGGAGAGAGTTAGAGTAGGATGGAGAACGTTAAAGTAGGATAGATAGAAAAGGGATAGAAAAGCAAGGGAATAATGTATGTTATCCTTTTAATTTTAGGCCAAATTAAATCTGACATTCTGTAATTGTTAAATAATGAATTGGCTTCAGGGTCTGTTGTTGTACCTTGAACAGTCATGGTGGCATTAAAACAGGTTTGAATTTGAGTCGCATGAGCGGAGATGGGCTATCGACTGACATTGACGGCTAGAGTGGATGGAGGGAGATAGAGGGATGGAGGAGTATTGATTGATAGAGGGATGGATGGAGAGCTGAACTGTAATATTGACTGGCATTGACTGTCAGCGGATGGAGATTGAGGGATGGAGGAGTATTGATTGATAGAGGGATGGATGGAGATTGAGGGATGGAGGAGTATTGATTGATAGAGGGATGGATGGAGATTGAGGGATGGAGGAGTATTGATTGATAGAGGGATGGATGGAGATTGAGGGATGGATGGAGATTGAGGGATGGATGGAGATTGAGGGATGGATGGAGATTGAGGGATGGAGGGAGATTGAGGGATGGAGGGAGAAAGAGGGATGGATGGAGATTGAGGATGGAGAGAGGGATGGATGGAGATTGAGGGATGGAGGGAGATTGAGGGATGGAGGGAGATTGAGGGATGGAGGGAGATTTTAGGGATGGAGGGAGATTGAGGGATGGAGGGAGATTGAGGGATGGAGGGAGATTGTGGGATGGATGGAGATTGAGGGATGGATGGAGATTGAGGGATGGATGGAGATTGAGGGATGGAGGGAGATTGAGGGATGGATGGAGATTGAGGGATGGAGGGAGAAAGAGGGATGGATGGAGATTGAGGGATGGATGGAGATTGAGGGATAGAGGGAGATTGAGGGATGGAGGGAGATTGAGGGATGGAGGGAGATTGAGGGATGGAGGGAGATTGAGGGATGGATGGGGAGATTGAGGGATGGAGGGAGATTGAGGGATGGAGGGAGATTGTGGGGGATGGAGGGAGATTGTGGGATGGGGGAGATTGAGGGATGGAGGGAGATTGAGGGATGGAGGGAGATTGAGGGATGGAGGGAGAAAGGGTGAGAGAGAAGAGAAAGACTTGTCTCAGTGTAATAGGATTAGTGTGTAAATGTGTTTGTATGAAAAGCTGTCTTTGGAGATCCTTTAATCTGTGTGTTATTGACGGGGGACGGGGGGGTGGAACGGGAGACCTGCAGTACAGAGGGGTGTGTGTGTTATTGTAGGGACGGGGGGTGACAGTGGAACGGGAGATCTGCAGTACAGAGGGGAGTGTGTGTTGCAGGCCTGAGAAGTGGAAGGGAAGATTGAAAGACAGAGCAATATGGAATTGAGGGCGTGAATGAATGCACTTGGGACTGGTTCACAGGCACTCGTCTAGTCTGTGTGTGTGTGTGTGTGTGTGTGTGTGTGTGTGTGTGTGTGTGTGTGTGTGTGTGTGTGTGTGTGTGTGTGTGTGTGTGTGTGTGTGTGTGTGTGTGTGTGTGTGTGTGTGTGTGATTATGGTGTGTGTTCTCTTGGTGTCAGAAGAAGAGAGAGGAGATGGTTGTGTGAAGGATTGGGGGAGGAGAGAAAAGAGGGAGGGCACATCATTGACCCCCGTGTTGCTCATCTCCTATTGAATATCCCCCTCCCTCCCCCTCTCCCCTTCCTCTTCCCTCCTCCTATCCCATTCTCACACCATGTGTCCCCTTTTAAAACTGCAGCAGAATTTTATTCCCTCCAATCTGTCCCTCTGCCTCTTCCCTCTCCTCCCCTCTCCTCCCCCTGCCTCCTCCCGCTCCTCCCCCTGCCTCTTCCCTCTCCTCACCCTTAACCCTGCCTTCTCCCTCTCCCCCTGCCACCTCCCTCTCCCCCTGCCTCCTCCATCTCCTCCCCTTACCCTCCCCTTACCCTCTCCTATTGAATATCCCCCTCCTCCCTTCCTCTTCCCTCCTCCCTATCCCATTCTCACACCATGTGTCCCCTTTTAAAACTGCAGCAGAATTTTATTCCCTCCAATCTGTCCCCCTGCCTCCTCCCTCTCCTCCCCTGCCTCTTCCCTCTCCTCCTCCTCCTCCCTCTCTCCCCCTGCCCCCCTCCCCTCTCCCCCTGCCTCTTCCCTCTCCCCCCTGCCTCCCCCCCTCTCCCTGCCTCCCCCTCCCTCTCCCTGCCTCCCCTCTCTCCCCTGCCTCCTCGCTCTCCTCTCCCTTACCCTGCCTTCTCCCCACTCCCCCTGCCTCCTCCCTGCCTCCCCCTCCTCCCCCTACCTCCTCCCTCTCCTTACCCTCCCTGCTCCCTCTCCCCCCTGGTCCCTCTCCTATTTAATATCTCCCCCTTCCTCCTCTCCCCCTTCCTCTTCCCTCCTCCCTATTCCCTTCTCACACCATGTCCCCTTTTAAAACTGCAGCAGAATTTTATTCCTCCAATCTGTCCCTCTGCTTCCTCCCTCTTCTCCCTCTGCCTCCTCCCCTCCTGCCCTCCCCCGGCCTCCTCCCTCTCCTCCCCTGCCTCTTCCCCTGCCTCCCCCCCCTTACCTGCCTTCTCCCCCTCCACCTGCCTCCTCCTCCTGCCTCCTCCCTCTCCCCTTGCCTCCCCCCCTGCCTCCCCCTCTCCCTCCTCCTCTTGCCTCCTCCCTCTCCTCCCCCTTACCCTGCCTCCTCCCTCTCCTCTCTCTGTCCGTCCATACCTCCCTCCATATGTAGCCAGAGTAGAGCCAACAGCTCCTCCCCCCTCCTCCCCTCCCCCTGCCTCCTCCCTCTCCTCCCCTCCCCCTGCCTCCTCGCCTCTCCTCACTCTGTCCGTCCATACCTCCCTCCATATGTAGCCAGAGTAGAGCCAACAGCTCCCCCTCTCCTCCTCTCCCCTGCCTCCTTCCCCCCCCCTGCCCCTTCTCCTCACTCTGTCCGTCCAAACCTCCCTCCATATGTAGCCAGAGTAGAGCCAATCAGCTCCTCCCTCTCCTCCCCTCCCCCTGCCTCCTCCCTCTCCTCCCCTCCCCTGCCTCCTCCCTCTCCTGCCCCCCCCCCTGCCTCCTCCCTCTCCTCACTCTGTCCGTCCATACCTCCCTCCATATGTAGCCAGAGTAGAGCCAACTCCCCCCTCCCCCCTCCCTCCCCTCCCCCTGCCTCCTCCCTCTCCTCCCCTCCCCCTGCCTCCTCCCCCCCCCCCCTGCCTCCTCCCTCCTCCTCACTCTGTCCGTCTATACCTCCCTCCATATGTAGCCAGAGTAGAGCCAACAGCTCCTCCCTCTCCTCCCCTCCCCCTGCCTCCTCCCTCTCCTCCCCTCCCCCTGCCTCCTCCCTCTCCTCACTCTGTCCATCCATACCTCCCTCCATATGTAGCCAGAGTAGAGCCAACAGCTCCTCCCTCCCCTCCCCTGCCTCCTCCCTCTCCTCACTCTGTCCGTCCATACCCCCCCCATATGTAGCCAGAGTAGAGCCAACAGCTCCTCCCTCTCCTCCCCTCCCCCTGCCTCCTCCCTCTCCTCCACTAGAGCCCCCTGCCCCCTCCCTCTCCTCCCCTCCCCTGCCTCCTCCCTCTACTCACTCTGTCCGTCCATACCTCCCTCCATATGTAGCCAGAGTAGAGCCAACAGCTCCTCCCTCTCCTCCCCTCCCCCTGCCTCCTCCCTCTCCTCCCCTCCCCCTGCCTCCTCCCTCTCCTCACTCTGTCCGTCCATACCTCCCTCCATATGTAGCCAGAGTAGAGCCAACAGCTCCTCCCTCCCCTCCCCCTGCCTCCTCCCTCTCCTCCCCTCCCCCTGCCTCCTCCCTCTCCTCCCCTCCCCCTGCCTCCCCCTCTCCTCACTCTGTCCGTCCATACTTCCCTCCATATGTAGCCAGAGTAGTGCCAACAGCTCCTCCCTCTCCTCCCCTCCCTCCCCTGCCCCTCCCTCTCTTCCCCTGCCTCTTCCCCTCCCCCTCCCCCTGCCTCCTCCCTCTCCTCCCCTCCCCCTGCCTCCTCCCTCCCTGCCTCCTCCCCTCCCCCTGCCTCCTCCCTCTCCCCCCTCCCCCTGCCTCCTCCTCCATCACTCTGTCCGTCCATACCTCCCTCCATATGTAGCCAGAGTAGAGCCAACAGCTCCTCCCGTTTCAGCCTCCTCAATATCTCCTTCAATTTCTCCCTCTCAATTCAATTCAATTCAAAGGGCTTTATTGGCATGGGAAACACATGTTCAAATAAAATAAAATATATTTTCATTGCCAAAGCAAGTGAAATGGATAATAAACAAAAGTGAATTAAACAATCAAAAATGACCAGTAAACATTACACTCACAAAAGTTTCAAGGGAATAGAGACTTTCAAATGTCATATTATGGTTATGTACAGTGTTGTAACGATGTGCAAATAGTTAAAGTACAAAAGGGAAAAATAAACAGAAATACGGATTGTATTTACAATGGTGTTTGTTCTTCACTAGTTGACCTTTTCTTGTGCCAACAGGTCACAAATGTTGGTGCTGTGATGGCACACTGTGGTATTTCACAGGGTTTTCTGAGGGAAATATGTGTCTCTAATATGGTCATACATTTGGTAGGAGGTTAGGAAGTGCAGCTCAGTTTCCACTAGAGGTTGACCGATAAATGGTTTTTCAAGCCGATACTGATACCGATAATTGGAGGACCAAAAAAAGCCAATATCGATTAATCGGACGGTTTTTAAAAATGTATTTGTAATAATGACAATTACAACAATACTGAAAGAACACTTATTTTAACTTAATATAATACATTAATAAACATCCAGTTAGCAAATAAATAATGAAACATGTTCAATTTGGTTTAAATAATGCAAAAAGAAAGTGTTGGAGAAGTAAAAGTGCAATATGTGCCATGTAAAAAAGCTAACGTTTAACGAGCAATCCCGTATCCGGGAGCGTAATCATAGCCTCAAGCGCATTACCATAACGCAACGTTTCCTATTCATGAAAATCGCAAATGAAATGAAATAAATATATTCAAACACAAGCTTAGCCTTTTGTTAACAACACTGTCATCTCAGATTTTCAAAATATGCTTTTCAACCAAAGCTAAACAAGCATTTGTGTAAGAGTATTGATAGCCTAGCATAGCATTAAGCCTAGCATTCAGCAGGCAACATTTTCACAAAAACAAGAAAAGCATTCAAATAAAATGATTTACCTTTGAAGAACTTCGGATGATTTCAATGACGAGACTCTCAGTTAGATAGCAAATGTTCATTTTTTCCAAAAAGATTATTTGTGTTGGCGAAATAGCTCCATTTTGTTCATCACGCTTGGCTAAGAAAAAGACCGGAAAATTCAGTCACTACAACACCGAACTTTTTTCCAAATTAGCTCCATAATATCGACAGAAACATGGCAAACGTTGTTTAGAATCAATCCTCAACGTGTTTTTCACATATCTATTCGATAATATATCAGTCGTGACAGTTGGTTTCTCATCAGAAGCAAACGGAAAAATACTGCAGCTGGAGATTACGCAATAATTGCAACGGAAGACACCAAGCGACCACCTGGTAGATGTAGTCTCTTATGGTCAATCTTCCAATGATATGCCAAACAAATACGTCACAATGCTGTCGACACCTTGGGGAAGCGACAGAAAGCCTAAGCTCATTCGTGGCCCATTCACAGCCATATAAGGAGTCATTGGCATGAGGCGGTTTAAAAAAATGCGGCACTTCCTGATTGGATTTTTATCTGGGTTTCGCCTGTAACATCAGTTCTGTGGCACTCACAGACAATATCTTTGCAGTTTTGGAAACGTCAGAGTGTTTTCTTTCCAAAGCTGTCAATTATATGCATAGTTGAGCATCTTTTCGTGACAAAATATCTTGTTTAAAACGGGAACGTTTTTCATCCAAAAATTAAAATATCGCCCCCTATATCCAAGAAGTTAAGGTCCTTGCTCAGAACATGAGAACATATGAAAGTTGGTGGTTACTTTTAACATGAGACTTCAATATTCTAAGGTAAGAGGTTTTAGGTTGTAGTTAATATAGTATTTATAGGACTATTTCTCTCTATACCATTTGTATTTCATATACCTTTGACTATTGAATGTTCTTATTGGCACTATAGTATTGCCAGTGTAACAGTATAGTTTCCATCCCTCTCCTCGCCCCTACCTGGGCTCGAACCAGGAACACATCGACAACAGCCACATTCGAAGCAGCGTTACCCATCGCTCCACAAAAGCTGCGGCCCTTGCAGAGCAAGGGGAACAACCACTCAAAGTCTCAGAGCGAGTGACGTTTGAAACGCTATTAGCGCGCACCCCGCTAACTAGCTAGCCATTTCACATCGGTTACACCAGCCATTAGGCTGATAGGCTTGAAGTCATAAACAGCGCTGTGCTGTTGGCAGAACGCACAAAAGCTGCTGGCAAAACGCACAAAAGTGCTGTTTGAATGAATGCTTACAAGCCTGCTGCTGCCTACCATCGCTCAATCAGACTGCTCTATCAAATTATAGACTTAATTATAACATAATAACACACAGAAATACGAGCCTTTGGTCATTAATATGGTAGAATCCGGAAACTATCATTTTGAAAACAAAACGTTTATTATTTCAGTGAAATACGGAACCGTTCGGTATTTTATCTAACGGGTGGCATCCCTAAGTCTAAATATTCTTGAAACATTGCACAACCTTCAATGTTATGTCATAATTACGTAAAATTCTGGCAAATTAGTTCGCAATGAGCCAGGCTGCCCAAACTGTTGCATATACCCTGACTCGGCGTGCAATGAACGCAAGAAAAATGGCACAATTTCACCTGGTTAATATTGACTGCTAACCTGGATTTCTTTTAGCTAAATATGCAGGTTAAAAAATATCTACTTCTGTGTATTGATCTTAAGAAAGGCGTCGGTGTTTATGGTTGGGGACAGTCGTCCAACGATTGTGCTTTTTTCACATGCCCTTTTGTTATCATCCCCCAGCGTTGCATCCATTATATGCAACACAGGACACGCTAGATAAACTAGTAATATCAACCATGTGTAGATAACTAGTGATTATGATTGATTGTTTTTTATAAGATAAGTTTAATGCTAGCTAGCCACTTACCTTGGCTTCTACTGCATTCGCGTAACAGGCAGGCTCCTTGTGGAGTGCAGGTGGTTAGAGCATTGGACTAGTTAACTGTAAGGTTGCAAGATTGGTTCCCCCGAGCTGAAAAGGTGAAAATCTGTCATTCTGCCCCTGAACAAGTCAGTTAACCCACCGTTCCTAGGCCGCCATTGAAAAGAAGAATTTGTTCTTAAACTGACTTGCCTAGTTAAATAAAGGTATAATTTTTTTATTTTAAATTTTAAAATCAGCGCCCAAAAATACTGATTTCCGATTCTTATGAAAACTTGAAATCGGCCCTAATTAATTGGCCATTCCGATTAATCGGTCGACCTCTAGTTTCCACTCTCTCCCACTCTCTCTTTTATCTCCCTCAATTATTTTCTTTACTTGTTCTCCCTTGTCTGTTCTTTTTTTTATCCCTGTGTTTATCATTTTCCCAACTTCACTCCTTCTCTCCCTCCTCCCAACCCCCGTTTTTATCCTCCTGCTCTCTCTGTGTCCTGTTTCTGTGGTCTGTGTCATTGTGCGTGTGCCATTGTCACATTGTGGTTGGTGTCTTTTGAAATGGATGAGGATTAGGGGGACAAATCCGTTATATTTGTAGCACTTCAGGAGTGTTTTATATAGGTTTTATTGGTGTACCGTCTATTTACTAGTACAATCTAGGCCTATATATTGACTTTGCCATACAGTTGGCTATACATGATCATAGGGCCAAGGCCAAAATAGTCTATTTTATATCAAATATGTTTGTTAAGTTAACATTTTTGCCTGTCATTTCATACAGGTTTATTTTGTAAGTAGCGACCAGTAGTTTTCTGTGTGAGGGAAAATATATCCACTGACTAGTTTCTACCAGCCCTCTTCCTTCTCCGAGTCCTGCCCCTTCTTGAGCAGCCAGTCAACTACAGAATGATTTACTATGGCTCTGGCATGGTGATTGAGGCAGCCTGATGCCGCTGAGTGTCCACTCCACCCACTGCTTCAGAACGGCCCATAAAGACAGAGAAACTAAAGAGACCACAGGGAGAAGGATAATAGACCCATTCTCTGGTCTCTGCGGCAGCCCAGCATGTTGAGATGAGGAAGATTCTTCCCACTTTGCATGATAGTAGAGGGAGTTACTCTAGAATTTAAAATGCTCTCTAAGCTAAACTAGAACCAATACTAAAGAGGTTGCAATCACACAGAATTCACTTTTTCACACTTTATAAAGGAAAGAAAAAATATCTTGCTGCATTTTGTAAACGCAGATCTAAAATGTTTGTTATTTTATTTGCTGCTTGGGTTCACTCACGGTTTGCTACAGATCATGAACTTAATTGCACTTATGCACTCGAATGAGAAATCGTTGCAGTCGTCTTGACCAATAAGATTCTAGCATTCACGAACAGCACTTAAGACAGTGCTCTGACTGATGTTTACCGGTAGTTCATTTGGGAATGAAGCTAGCTAGCCACATTCTCTAATACATTCCAGGAGAACTATAGTTGCCTTATAACTCTTTTGAAGCAAAAGCCTTACCGTTGACTTTCAAAATAAAAACGCAGGTGAAACGGTTTAAAACACCGATTTTTTTAATGGTCTGAAAATGCAGATTTCTGAAAGCTAATATGACCCCCTCTGATTCCACCACCTTCCTCTGGTATTATTTTCATCTCTCTCTGTCTCATGCTCTCTTTTTGTTGTTCCCTCCCTTTCCTCAGTCTCCGTCAGTCTCCCTCCTGCTCCCCCTGAGCTCACTCTTGCCGTCTTGAGAAAGAGAGAGAGAGAGAGGAGAGACGTAGCCGTAATGATGAGGTGACATTGGTACGCACTATACTCTTCAAGTCTTGATGGTTGCTAGGCAGCGCCAGTTAACCATTCTCCTGTCAGTTCTAAACTTTGCAAGACATGTCACTTCTCCCGTCTCTTCACATAGCTCACCACTAAGCATGCAATGTTTTGTTAACCACAACTGGATGGATTCATAAAGAATTACTGTGGGAATAAATTTAACTGAGTGAGGAAAATATTGGAATAAAGTAGGCTGATGCAATTGAAGGCATGTATCAAATTGTTGCTTACTGAAACTCCCAAAGTCTTCCAATCGTTGTAATAAAATTGAAGCAATAGCCTACCCACGTGTGTTCAACTCGATGATAATTTCAGCACCTTTTGGATTGGGAAAGCTCTATCGTGCTGTCACGACTTCTATCGAAGGTGGCTCCTCTCCCTGTTCGGACGGCGCTCAGCGGTCGGCGTCGCCGTTCTACTAGCCATCACTGATGCCTTTTTCCTTTTGGCTTTGGTTCTTTGTCACACCCGGTTTCATTTGCATTAATTCCTGTGTGTATAATTGTAACCTGTTGCCTTTTTTTTAACCTTTATTTAACTAGGCAAGTCAGTTAAGAACAAATTCTTATTTTCAATGACGGCCTAGGAACAGTGTGTTGTTCAGGGGCAGAACGACAGATTTGTACCTTGTCAGCTCGGGGGTTTGAACTTGCAACCTTCCGATTACTAGTCCAACGCTCTAACCACTAGGCTACCCTGCCTAAGTTTCTGTGGGATTAGTATTTTATTGTGATGTGATCGGTTGGATTTACTGTTATTTGTTTTCACGGTTACGTAAGTGTATGAGTGTTGGAACTTTGTTTGTTCTTCCGTGTGCTTGCACGGGTTCTCTGTTGTCGAGGGCGTTGTAACTTTTCGACTGTGCCATTCCTGTGTTGGTGGACTGTCTTATTAAAACATGCTTCTCAGACATCCCTGCTCTCCTGCGTCTGACTCCTACACCTACCACCTAGACGTACCTTATCACAGAATCCCGCACCAGTTCAATGGAGTCAGCAGGAGCGGACTCGCTCCCAGTGTCTATGGAGGAGCGGGTTCAACACCACACGGCAGTGTTACACCGGCTGGGGACCGTGGTGGATCAAGTGATGGCGACGATGGAAAGATGGAAGAGAGGTGGCCTTCCCACACCTCCATCAGCCACACACCAACCAGTACTCCCGAGGGAGTACGATGGGACGGCGGCCGGGTGCCAGAGGATCTTACTCCAGATTCAGGAGGGTTTTATATAGGTTTTATTATACCTGGCAACCGTAAAGCCCTGGAGTGGGCCAACGCGTTATGGAACGGTATGGAACGATCCTGACTCGGCGAGGGACTACTACCCAGAGTTCACCCGCCGCTTTTGGGCCGTGTTCGATCACCCACCTGAGGGCCGAGAGGCGGGTGAACGGCTGTTCCATCTGAGGCAGGAGAAGAGGAGTGCTCAGGACTTTGCCATTCCTGACCTTGGCCGCTGGCGTGGGATGGAACAACAGGGCCCTGATCGATTACTATAGGTTCAGTTTGCACGAGGACGTCTGTAGGGAGCTAGCCTGTAGAGACACCACCCTCTCCTTGGACCAGCTGATAGACATGTCCATTCGTTTGGACAACTTGCTGGGGACCCGCGGATGTCCAGATCGGGTTCGATCAGTTTCATCCCCCAGCTCCTCCACTCCAATGCCCATGGAGCTAGGAGGTGCTGCAGCGAGGGCGACCGGAGGAGGGGGCCTTTCCTGTACCAGCTGTGGTCGTAGAGGGCACACTGCTGACCGGTGCTGGGGGGGTCCTCCAGGGAGTCGAGACGCCAGGCCGAGCACTGCTCGGACATCTCAGGTGAGTCGGCACCAGGCTCACCCAGAGTCCCCTGTTGGTCACATGTATGTGTTGATTTTTCCCCCAGAATTTTCCACTCATTTCCGGCATAAGGCGCTAGTAGATTCAGGCGCAGCAGGTAATTTTATTGACCAGCGCATAGGTTAGGGATCCCCCTTGTTCAGCTTGACAAACCCTTCCCAGTGCACGCCTTAGATAGCCAACCATTAGGGTCAGGGCTAGTCAGGGAGGCCACGGCTCCACTGGGCATGGTTACACAGGAGGGTCATGAGGAGAGAATTAGTTTCTTCCTCATTGAGTTTCCTGTATTTCCGGTGGTGTTGGGGATCCCCTGGTTGGCCCGTTACAACCCCAGGATTTCATGGCAACAGAGGGCTCTAAAGGGGTGGTCAGAGGAGTGCTCAGTCAGGTGTGTAGGAGTTTCCATCGGTGCTACGATGGTGGAGAGTCTAGACCAAGTCTCCACCATGCACATTCCCTCAGAATATTTCCTTTAGTAAAAAGAGGGTGACCCAATTACCACCTCATCGACGAGGGGATTGTGCGATAAATCTCCTGGTAGGCGCTGCACTTCCCAGGAGTCACGTGTATCCCCTGTCACAGGAGGAGACAGTAGCTATGGAGACATACATATCTAAATCTCTGGGGCAGGGGTACATTCGGCCCTCCATATCACCTGCCTCCTCAAGTTTTTTTTTGTGAAAGAGAAGGAGGGAGGGCTGCGTCCGTGCATTGACTATAGAGGTCTAAATTCCATCACGGTGGGGTACGGTGTGGTACAGTTACCCGCTACCTCTCAGAGACAGAGGGAGGAATGGAGGAGGCTGAAGAAATTTGGCTTGTCACCAAAAGCACTCACAAACTTCTACAGATGCACAATCGAGAGCATCCTGTCGGGCTGTATCACCGCCTGGTACGGCAACTGCTCTGCCCACAACCGTAAGGCTCTCCAGAGGGTAGTGAGGTCTGCACAACGCATCACCGGGGGCATACCCTACATTATTAATCTCATATGTATATGTATATACTGTACTCTATATCATCTACTGCATCTTTATGTAATACATGTATCACTAGCCACTTTAACTATGCCACTTTGTTTACATACTCATCTCATATGTATATACTGCACTCAATACCATCTACTGCATCTTGCCTATGCCGCTCTGTACCATCACTCATTCATATATCTTTATGTACATATTCTTTATCCCCTTACACTTGTGTCTATAAGGTAGTAGTTTTGGAATTGTTAGCTAGATTACTTGTTGGTTATTACTGCATTGTCGGAACTAGAAGCACAAGCATTTTGCTACACTCGCATTAACATCTGCTAACCATGTGTATGTGACAAATACAATTTGATTTGATTTGATTTAATTTAGGGAGGGAGAGACAGAGGGAGGAATGGAGGGAAGGAGAGACAGAGAGAGGAATGGAGGAAAGGAGAGACAGAGGGAGGAATGGAGGGAAGGAGAGACAGAGAGAGGAATGGAGGAAAGGAGAGACAGAGGGAGGAATGGAAGGAGAGACAGAGAGAGGAATGGAGGAAAGGAGAGACAGAGGGAGGAATGGAGGGAAGGAGAGACAGAGGGAGGAATGGAGGGAAGGAGAGACAGAGAGAGGAATGGAGGGAAGGAGAGACAGAGGGAGGAATGGAGGGAAGGAGAGACAGAGAGAGGAATGGAGGAAAGGAGAGACAGAGGGAGGAATGGAGGGAAGGAGAGACAGAGGGAGGAATGGAGGGAAGGAGAGACAGAGAGAGGAATGGAGGAAAGGAGAGACAGAGGGAGGAATGGAGGGAAGGAGAGACAGAGGGAGGAATGGAGGGAAGGAGAGACAGAGAGAGGAATGGAGGAAAGGAGAGACAGAGAGGAATGGAGGAAAGGAGAGACAGAGGGAGGAATGGAGGAAAGGAGAGACAGAGGGAGGAATGGAGGGAGGGAGAGACAGAGGGAGGAATGGAGGGAAGGAGAGACAGAGGGAGGAATGGAGGGAAGGAGAGACAGAGGGAGGAATGGAGGAAGGAGAGACAGAGGGAGGAATGGAGGGAAGGAGAGACAGAGAGAGGAATGACAGAGGGAGGAATGGAGGAAGGAGAGACAGAGGGAGGAATGGAGGGAAGGAGAGACAGAGGGAGGAATGGAGGGAAGGAGAGACAGAGGGAGGAATGGAGGAAAGGAGAGACAGAGAGAGGAATGGAGGAAGGAGAGACAGAGGGAGGAATGGAGGGAAGGAGAGACAGAGGGAGGAATGGAGGGAAGGAGAGACAGAGGGAGGAATGGAGGGAAGGAGAGACAGAGAGAGGAATGGAGGGAAGGAGAGACAGAGGGAGGAATGGAGGGAAGGAGAGACAGAGGGAGGAATGGAGGGAAGGAGAGACAGAGGGAGGAATGGAGGGAAGGAGAGACAGAGGGAGGAATGGAGGGAAGGAGAGACAGAGGGAGGAATGGAGGGAAGGAGAGACAGAGGGAGGAATGGAGGGAAGGAGAGACAGAGGGAGGAATGGAGGGAAGGAGAGACAGAGGGAGGAATGGAGGGAAGGAGAGACAGAGGGAGGAATGGAGGGAAGGAGAGACAGAGGGAGGAATGGAGGGAAGGAGAGTGGGGGAAAGAAAGAACAACGGAATGATGAGCGTAGACAGAGAAAACTGAGGGAATGAGAAAGATAGAGAGGAACATAGAAAGTGACGGGGGACAGGGTTATAGAACAAGAACAGGGGCGACTGGGTTCACAGTGTGTGTGTGTGTGTGTGTGTGTGTGTGTGTGTGTTTGTGTGTATGCGTGTGTGCACGTCTGTGGGGGTGGGGGGTCACATCGGGGGCAGTGCTATGGGACGAGAGAGGCAGGAAGTGAAATGTTGATCGTGACACCTTGGTGACACCATCTGTCAATCATCAGCCTGCTTCATCGCTTTCCTCTCACTCCTCCTTTTCCATCTTCCCCCTCTTTTCCTCTCACTCCTCCTTTTCCATCTTCCCCCTCTTTTCCTCTCACTCCTCCTTTTCCATCTTCCCCTTTTCCTCTCACTCCTCCTTTTCCATCTTCCCCCTCTTTTTCTCTCACTCCTCCTTTTCCATCTTCCCCCTATTTTCTCTCACTCCTCCTTTTCCATCTTCTTTTCCTCTCCCTCCTTTTCCATCTTCCCCCTCTTTTCTCTCACTCCTCCTTTTCCATCTTCCCCCTCTTTTTCTCTCACTCCTCCTTTTCCATCTTCCCCCTATTTTCCTCTCACTCATCCTTTTCCATCTTCCCCTCTTTTCCTCTCACTCCTCCTTTTCCATCTTCCCCCTCTTTCCTCTCACTCCTCCTTTTCCATCTTCCCCCTCTTTTCCTCTCACTCCTCCTTTTCCATCTTCCCCCTATTTTCCTCTCACTCATCCTTTTCCATCTTCCCCCTCTTTTCCTCTCACTCCTCCTTTTCCATCTTCCCCCTCTTTTCCTCTCACTCCTCCTTTTCCATCTTCCCCTCTTTTTCTCTCACTCCTCCTTTTCCATCTTCCCCCTATTTTCCTCTCACTCATCCTTTTCCATCTTCCCCCTCTTTTCCTCTCACTCCTCCTTTTCCATCTTCCCCCTCTTTTCCTCTCACTCCTCCTTTTCAATCTTCCCCCTCTTTTTCTCTCACTCCTCCTTTTCCATCTTCCCCCTCTTTTCCTCTCACTCCTCCTTTTCCATCTTCCCCCTCTTTTTCTCTCACTCCTCCTTTTCCATCTTCCCCCTCTTTTCCTCTCACTCCTCCTTTTCCATCTTCCCCCTTTTTTCTCTCACTCCTCCTTTTCAATCTTCCCCCTCTTTTTCTCTCACTCCTCCTTTTCCATCTTCCCCCTCTTTTTCTCTCACTCCTCCTTTTCCACCTTCCCCCTCTTTTTCTCTTGTTCCGCTTCAGAATGGCTGATGATGCATTTATGGAGAGGAGAGGGCTAGGGTCAGAGAACTGGATCTGAGTTAGAGAGTAGTGCTGTCACCACACCAGAATTTTGACTTCGATACCGATACCAGGTTTAGCATCACGATACCAGGTTTATTATCATGATACCAGGTTTAGCATCACGATACCAGGTTTATTATCATGATACCAGGTTTAGCATCACGATACGAGGTTTATAATCACAATACCAGGTTTATTATCACGATACCAGGTTTAGCATCACAATACCTGGTTTATTATCACAATACCAGGTTTAGCATCACAATACCAGGTTTAGCATCACGATACCAGGTTTAGCATCACGATTCCTTGATGCCATCATGATACTCAATACCGAAACAAAGTCACAGAATGGCACTTGATCCAGACTGAAACTCAGCTACTGCCCTGTTCAATCGTTGGACATCTTTTGAGTTCAATATCATTATATTTGAATTGTTTTTCAGAATTTTTCAAACAGCTATGTATGCATTAATGAACCAATTATACAATCCTACAATCAATTTGACTTAGTTTTTACCAATCTAACTACATAAAAACATAATGGTAATCATTTATTTGAATAACTTATTTTATAAAAGTGTGCACTGCCTCTTTAACCAGTAATGACATTCACGAGCCAAGAGGGTGTGGCATGTTGGAGCCCTCAGTTCGCTGAGGGTTGTGGCATGTTGGAGCCCTCAGTTCGCTGAGGGGTGTGGCATGTTGGAGCCCCCAGTTCGCTGAGGGGTGTGGCATGTTGGAGCCCTCAGTTCGCTGAGGGGTGTGGCATGTTGGAGCCCTCAGTTCGCTGAGGGGTGTGGCATGTTGGAGCCCTCAGTTCGCTGAGGGAGAGACGTGAGGGAAATTGATTAAGTGAATGACTAATGTTTTTGGTGGTAATCAGCATTGAAATCAGCATATTTTGCGTTTTGGGTTGCTGTAGTGAATTGATGTTAGATTCAGCTGTAGGAAAGTTAGCCTACATAGCTGGAAGCTACCGGTATCTCATTGCATTGTGAAGTTATTCTAGCCTGTATGGACATTGTTTTGCGAACAGTAATGAACAATTTCAACATTTCTACATGTCGTGTTGCATTATTCAGGTGTGTTAACTTCTGTGCAGCATGTGGTGATGCAGCCCAGACTGTCAGTGAGTAGAGTGGTTCCTCATGGCAGACCAGAGCAGAGTGGAGCAGGCATGGGCTCTCCTGCTATGAGGGGACATCGGCTGAGCTGATAGACTAATTTGACAGTAGTAACGAAAGTTCAAAGAATTCTACTACCAAACCTTTTTTTTCATGTTCTGGTATCGCAAAAGTATAGCCATTTTGGTATAAAGTGCAACAACATTTGAGAGAAAGAGTGTGTTTGTGTGATGAGCAGATATTCAAATATTCAGCCCATGTATTGAGCCAGTGGCAGCATATCTCTAAGGACATGGTGTCTAGCTCTCTCTCTCCCTCTCTCTCTCTCTCTCTCTCAATTCAATTCAATTCAATTCAAGGGGCTTTATTGGCATGGGAAACATGTGTTAACATTGCCAAAGCAAGTGAAGTAGATAATATACAAAAGTGAAATAAAAAAATAAAATTAACAGTAAACATTACACATACAGAAGTTTCAAAACAATAAAGACATTACAAATGTCATATTATATATACATATACAGTGTTGTAACAATGTACAAATGGTTAAAGTACACAAGGGAAAATAAATAAGCATAAATATGGGTTTGCTTGTTCTTCACTGGTTGCCCTTTTCTTGTGGCAAATCTTGCTGCTGTGATGGCACACTGGAATTTCACCCAGTAGATATGGGTGTTTATCAAAATTGGATTTGTTTTCGAATTCTTTGTGGATCTGTGTAATCTGAGGGAAACATGTCTCTCTAATATGGTCATACATTGGACAGGAGGTTAGGAAGTGCAGCTCAGTTTCCACCTCATTTTGTGGGCAGTGTGCACATAGCCTGTCTTCTCTTGAGAGCCATGTCTGCCTATGGCGTCCTTTCTCAATTGCAAGGCTATGCTCACTGAGTCTGTACATAGTCAAAGCTTTTCTTAAGTTTGGGTCAGTCACAGTGGTCTGGTATTTTGCCACTGTGTACTCTCTGTTTAGGGCCAAATAGGCATTCTAGTTTGCTCTGTTTTTTTGTTAATTCTTTCCAATGTGTCAAGTAATTATCTTTTTGTTTTCTCATGATTTGGTTGGGTCTAATTGTGCTGCTGTCCTGGGGCTCTGTAGGGTGTGTTTGTGTTTGTGAACAGAGCCCCAGGACCAGCTTGCTTAGGGGACTCTTCTCCAGGTTCATCTCTCTGTAGGTGATGGCTTTGTTGTGGAAGGTTTGGGAATTGCTTCCTTTTAGGTGGTTATAGAATTTAACGTCTCTTTTCTGGATTTTGATAATTAGTGGGTATCGGTCTAATTCTGCTCTGCATGCATTATTTGGTGTTCTACGTTGTATACGGAGGATATTTTTGCAGAATTCTGCATGCAGAGTCTCAATTTGGTGTTTGTCCCATTTTGTGAAGTCTTGGTTGGTGAGCGGACCCCAGACCTCACAACCATAAAGGGCAATGGGCACTATGACTGATTCAAGTATTTTTAGCCAAATCCTAATTGGTATGTTGAAATTTATGTTCCTTTTGATGGCATAGAAGGCCCTTCTTGCCTTG
Source organism: Oncorhynchus tshawytscha (assembly GCF_018296145.1). Taxonomy (NCBI): domain Eukaryota; kingdom Metazoa; phylum Chordata; class Actinopteri; order Salmoniformes; family Salmonidae; genus Oncorhynchus; species Oncorhynchus tshawytscha. The sequence goes on from NC_056433.1 coordinate 70,919,293, forward strand.
TCTCTCAGATCGTTCACAGCTTTGTGGAAGTTACCTGTGGCGCTGATGTTTAGGCCAAGGTATGTATAGTTTTTTGTGTGCTCTAGGGCAACAGTGTCTAGATGGAATTTGTATTTGTGGTCCTGGTGACTGGACTTTTTTTGGAACACCATTATTTTGGTCTTACTGAGATTTACTGTCAGGGCCCAGGTCTGACAGAATCTGTGCATAAGATCTAGGTGCTGCTGTAGGCCCTCCTTGGTTGGTGACAGAGGCACCAGATCATCAGCAAACAGCAGACATTTGACTTCGGATTCTAGTAGGGTGAGGCCGGTGCTGCAGACATTTCTAGTGCCCGCGCCAATTCGTTGATATATATGTTGAAGAGGGTCTCTCTCTCTCTCTCTCTCTCTGAATCTCTGACAGGTGGGGCCGTAGTCTAGGCTACTCTCTCTCTGAACCTCTCTGACCGGTGGGGCTGTAGTCTAGGCTCTCTCTCTCTCTCTCTCTCTCTCTCTCTCTCTCGCTCTCTCTCTCTCTCTCTCTCTCTCTCTCTCTCTCTCTCTCTCTCTCTCTGAACCTCTGACAGGTGGGGCTGTAGTCTAAGGCTTCTTTCTCTCTCTCTCTCTCTCTCTCTCTCTCTCTCTCTCTCTCTCTCTCTCTCTCTATGTATCCAATAGGTCTTAAAGGGCTCTTCTCTCTCTTCCAGCTGCTGATGGCAGGGCATGCCCCTGTTTACAGCCAGTAATTGCTGTGATTGGTCCACAGGGCGGGGTCATGGAGTTAAACAAAGGTTACCTCTACAGCTCTGTCATTAGCTGATCATAAACCCTCTTCAAAACTAAAGACCTAAGATCAGATCAATAAGGCAGGAAATTCACCTCCAGGTTACTGCATCTGTCTGCGGCTGGCTGGTGGTGTGTGTGTATATCTAGTCCCTAGCTGTAGGATCTCAGGGGAGATGAGGAAAGGGAGGGTCATAGCATCATCTGGTACTGTGTCAAACACCCATCTGGACACACACACACACACACTGGACACTTTAATAATGTTTACATAATGTTTATTGTTCCAAAATTGTTTCTGTAGCTAATTAAAAACAGATAAGATTAGCATTCCTGCAACAATATTCTGTTGAAATCTGAAATGAAGACTAATTGATTACTCACTTTGTATGTACAAACTGTATTCTCGACATAGTGTAGTTAATCCAATATGACTACTGCTGTACATACCCATTTCCTACTTATACATGTATATTTTTCTTCTCTTTTTTACCGTTAGACATTTACTGCACTACTGGAGCAAGAAACAAGCATTTCACTGCACCTGCTTTAACATCTGCTAATCTGTATATGCGACAAATAAACTTGATTTGACGCACACACGCACACACACACACACACACACACACACACACACACACACACACACACACACACACACACACACACACACACACACACACACACACACACACACACACACACACACACACACACACTGTGAGTGTAATTGACTGCAGTTAACCAGAGTCTTGGTGCACAAACAGCCTGAGGTGGAGGCAGAGAGTCACAGAGCTCAGGGCGCTTAACGGTCTGTCTCTCTGTCTGTGTGTCTCCTTCTCCATTCCATCTACCAGTATAAGCGAGAGGTCGCTGATTCAAATCCCAGAGGTTGTGTAAAAATCTGCTGTTCTGCCCTTGAGCAAGTCAGTCAACCCCAAACAACAACTGCTCCCCAGCGCCAATTACGTGGATGTCGATTAAGGCAGCCCCCCGTACCTCTCTGATTCAGAGGGGTTGGGTTAAATGTGGAAGACACATTTCAGTTAAATGCATTCAGTTGTGCAACTGACTAGGTATCCCCTTTCCCTTATCGCTCTCTCTCCTTTATCCTTTGCCCTGTCTCCTCTATCCATCACTCTCTCTTCCTATCCTTCTCTGTGCCTCAATCTCTTCCTCTATTTCTCTATCCATCACTCTCTCTTCCTATCCTTCTCTGTGCCTCAGTCTCTTCCTCTATTTCTCTATCCATCACTCTCTTCCTATCCTTCTCTGTGCCTCAATCTCTTCCTCTATTTCTCTATCCATCACTCTCTCTTCCTATCCTTCTCTGTGCCTCAATCTCTTCCTCTATTTCTCTATCCATCACTCTCTCTTCCTATCCTTCTCTGTGCCTCAATCTCTTCCTCTATTTCTCTATCCATCACTCTCTCTTCCTATCCTTCTCCTTCTCTGTGCCTCAATCTATCTTCTCTTCCTATCCTTCTCTGTGCCTCAATCTTCTCTATTTCTCTATCCATCACTCTCTTCCTATCCTTCTCTGTGCCTCAATCTCTTCCTCTATTTCTCTATCCATCACTCTCTTCCTATCCTTCTCTGTGCCTCAATCTCTTCCTCTATTTCTCTATCCATCACTCTCTTCCTATCCTTCTCTGTGCCTCAATCTCTTCCTCTATTTCTCTATCCATCACTCTCTTCCTATCCTTCTCTGTGCCTCAATCTCTTCCTCTATTTCTCTATCCATCACTCTCTTCCTATCCTTCTCTGTGCCTCAATCTCTTCCTCTATTTCTCTATCCATCACTCTCTCTTCCTATCCTTCTCTGTGCCTCAATCTCTTCCTCTATTTCTCTATCCATCACTCTCTCTTCCTATCCTTCTCTGTGCCTCAATCTCTTCCTCTATTTCTCTATCCATCACTCTCTCTTCCTATCCTTCTCTGTGTCTCTTCCTCATTTCTCTTCCTCTATCCTTTCTCTCAATCTCTTCCTCTCTCTTTTCTCTATCCATCACTCTCTCTTCCTATCCTTCTCTGTGCCTCAATCTCTTCCTCTATTTCTCTATCCATCACTCTCTCTTCCTATCCTTCTCTGTGCCTCAATCTCTTCCTCTATTTTCTATCCATATCCATCATTTCTCTATCCATCACTTCCTATCCTTCTCTGTGCCTCAATCTCTTCCTCTATTTCTCTATCCATCACTCTCTCTTCCTATCCTTCTCTGTGCCTCAATCTCTTCCTCTATTTCTCTATCCATCACTCTCTTCCTATCCTTCTCTGTGCCTCAATCTCTTCCTCTATTTCTCTATCCATCACTCTCTCTTCCTATCCTTCTCTGTGCCTCAGTCTATCCATCACTCTCTTCCTATCCTTTCTGTGCCTCATCCATCACATCTCTCTTCCTATCCTTCTCTGTGCCTATTTCAATCTCTTCCTTCCTATCCTTCTCTGTGCCTCAATCTCTTCTCTATTTCTCTATCCATCTCTCTCTTCCTATCCTTCTCTGTGCCTCAATCTCTTCCTCTATTTCTCTATCCATCACTCTCTCTTCCTATCCTTCTCTGTGCCTCAATCTCTTCCTCTATTTCTCTATCCATCACTTCTCTTCCTACTCTCTCTTCCTATCTTCTCTGTGCCTCAATCTCTTCCTCTATTTCTCTATCCATCACTCTCTCTTCCTATCCTTCTCTGCCTCAATCTCTTCCTCTATTTCTCTATCCATCACTCTCTTCCTATCCTTCTCTGTGCCTCAATCTCTTCCTCTATTTCTCTATCCATCACTCTCTCTTCCTATCCTTCTCTGTGCCTCAATCTCTTCCTCCTCCATCATCCTCCTTCTCTGTGCCTCAATTTCTATTTCTATCCATCACTCTCTTCCTATCCTTCTCTGTGCCTCAATCTCTTCCTCTATTTCTCTATCCATCACTCTCTCTTCCTATCCTTCTCTGTGCCTCAATCTCTTCCTCTATTTCTCTATCCATCACTCTCTCTTCCTATCCTTCTCTGTGCCTCAATCTCTTCCTCTATTTCTCTATCCATCACTCTCTCTTCCTATCCATCTCTTCCTCTATTTCTCTATCCATCACTCTCTCTTCCTATCCTTCTCTGTGCCTCAATCTCTTCCTCTATTTATCCATCCCTTGCTCTTCATTCTCCTTTTCCAACCTTGGGGGGCAGGTACTGATGGGGGAGGGGATTCGCCAATCAACCTACACTCTTAGAAAAAATGGTTCCTAAAGGGTTCTGCGTCTATACCCATTGGAGAACCCTTTTTGGTTTCAGGTAGAACTATTTTGGGTTCCATTTAGAACCCTCTGTGTAAAGGGCTCTACATGGAACTCAAAATAGTTATATCTGGAACCAAAAAGGGTTATTCAAAGACTTCTCTTAAGGGGACAGCCGAAGAACCCTTTTTCGTTCTAGATAGGGCCTTTTTTTCAAAGAGTGTTTCATCATATGAGAGCTGACCTGTCAATCCCTCGTCATGTGGCAGTGAGGGGTGCATAGTAATGTAGGCTGGTGGTGTCAGACTGACTGACCTCTGGGGTAGATTGACCTTTAGTGTTAGGGTCAGGATGGGTATCTAATCACCGTGAGGGTATGTGGTTACAGTTGGATTAAATGGTGCCACTGCCAACACATGTTTAGGCTAGATTATGGATGGGCAATTTTGATGGAGGTCGGGGCCCACAAAGAAATCACTATTTATCATGAGGGGCAAAACATTTTAGTGGCCCCCATCTTGACAGCTAATATATAAAAAAAAATCTATAATAATTTCATGCAATTCTACACATTTTGCCAACGGGTGGAGACTAGGGATGTGACAAATTGACAATTTTTCTTAACGTTTAAACTACCCTTTAAAAAAAAAAACTGTTTTCTGTTTAAAAGAAAATGTATCATAAAATTCCACATCAATTCACAATGCAGAATAATTACATATGTACTGTACATATTACAAAAAGGGGGCCAGTTATCCATTTCTGTGCTAGATATTAAAACGGCAAGGTAGGGTTGTGATTTTGTTACTTGCTCAGTTTGATGGCAGACATAGACATCATAGTATTTGTGCTAAGTCTGTGGGCTTATTTGCCTAATTGCTTAACACGTTGTGTGGGTGTGTTTACATTTCGATTTATACACGTGTGCCATGTCTGACGCTTGTCTTTGTGTGTGTGTGTGTGTGTGTGTGTGTGCCATGTCTGACGCTTGTCTTTGTGTGTGTGTGTGTGTGTGTGTGTGTGCCATGTCTGCCTGTCTTTGTGTGTGTGTGTGTGTGTGTGTGTGTGTGTGTGTGTGCCATGTCTGATGCTTGTCTTTGTGTGTGTGTGTGTGTGTGTGTGTGTGTGTGTGTGTGTGTGTGTGTGTGTGTGCCATGTCTGACGCCTGTGTGTTGTGTGTGTGTGTGTGTGTGTGTGTGCCATGTCTGACGCCTTGTCTTTGTGTGTGTGTGTGTGTGTGTGTGCCATGTCTGACGCCTGTCTTTTTGTGTGTGTGTGTGTGTGTGCCATGTCTGACGCTTGTCTTTGTGTGTGTGTGTGTGTGTGTGCCATGTCTGACGCCTGTCTTGTGTGTGTGTGTGTGTGTGTGTGTGTGTGTGTGTGTGTGTGTGTGTGTGTGTGTGTGTGCCATGTCTGACGCTTGTCTTTGTGTGTGTGTGTGTGCCATGTCTGACGCTTGTCTTTGTGTGTGTGTGTGTGTGTGCCATGTCTGACGCTTGTCTTTGTGTGTGTGTGTGTGTGTGTGTGTAATGCGGCAGCTCGTCTTATCACAGATGTGAACACACACAAGGGTCATGGTATTGCAGAGGCTGCCGTTGCTAGGAGACCATTTCTGGCGCTCTTTTGTGTTGAGCAGCCTCGAGCACAACCCCCATCCCCGTCTACAGTAAAAACACACACACACACACACACACACACATCCACACACACACACACACACACACACACATCCACACACACACACACACACACACACACACACACACACACACACACACACACACACACACACACACACTACATCGGCACACATACACTAACGAAACACACTCACAACACAGCCCTCGGGTCAGATTTTCACCAGCTGTAATTAGTCAGTGTTCTGATCGATTTATTCTGCCACGTCTGTCTCTGTCCTGTCACTCATCATCATCTCTCTTTCTCATACCCACGCAACAGGTTTTCCATTAGGAAAATGTTGCACAGGACATTTGACCAGCAGCCTTTTAAATCTGCAATATAATAATTGGATTTTTATAGCACTTTTCTACCAACAGAGGTACTCAAAGCACTTTACACAGTAAGGGGGAGACTCACCTCAGCCAACGTGTAGCACGGCAACCATTTTTGTGCCAGATTGTTGAAAACACATCATTACAGAGGTGAGGAGTGATATACACCAATTAGGAATGAGGGGGATGATTAGGTGGCCATGATGGAATGGGGCCAGGTTGGGAACTTAGCCATGACACCAGGGTTAACACCCCTTCTCTTACAATAACTGTAATGGGATTTTTAATGACCATAGAGTCAGGAGATCTGTTTAACGTCTCATCTGAAAGACAGCACCCTATGCAGGGCAGCATCCCCTTCACTGGCCTGGGATTTTCTAAGACCAGAGAGAAGAATGCCCTCTACTAGCCCTCCCAATACCACTTCCCCCAACATCTGGCCTCCCATCCAGGAACAGACCAGGATCAACCCTAGCTTCAGAAGCCAGCCAGCAGTGGGATACAGGGTGGTATGCTGATAGCTGGGTGGTATGCTGATAGCTGGGTGGTATGCTGATAGCTGGGTGGTATGCTGAGCTGGGTGGTAGCTGATAGGTGGTATGCTGATAGCTGGGTGGTATGCTGATAGCTGGGTGGTATGCTGATAGCTGGGTGGTATGCTGATAGCTGGGTGGTATGCTGATAGCTGGGTGGTATGCTGATAGCCGGGTGGTATTCTGTTGGCTGTTAAGTTATTCTAACAACTTTTTGGGCAACTCAACCAAATTCACATAGAAATGGGAGATCTATAGGTCTGTTTTAAAAAGCGGTAGATAGTTTCTATTTGCGTAATTTTTATGCTTCCCGTTTTAAATGTAGTTTTGGGATCCTTTTCTTTCGGTTTTGTACGCCAGCTTCCAACGGCTGAAAATACAATACTTTTGCTTATTGAAAATATATTTTGCAGCAGTTTAGATACAATGATTTGTTTTATCAAATAAACTGACATTAGGCAAACTATTCCAATTTTTTATGGACATTTAAAAAATGTACCGGACCCAGATGCATTGGGTGTGTAACCTGATTAGCGCGTCCACCCAATGTGCTCAGAATTACATAATTCATATGTAGTTTATGGTAATTCATCTTAACATTATATGCAACTTGAGGATGCAACAGCATCCTTCTTACCGTCCAATGAGACTTTTCAAGATGTTATAATACATTTATTGTCCATGACAGATTTACAAAGTCATTTTGGACTGACCATGTAGATAGTTTCAAATACACGCAACCACATTTCTATTTGAAATCCTTTGGACATCAGGGCAACCTAGACGGAATCTTATTTGAGTCAGAAAATAATGTTCATATGATTGGTAAGATTTACAAAACCTTGCAGACACCATATCCAACTGACAGTCTAATAGAAAACTATTGGAACCAAGACTTAATAAGAACTGATGATGGCACAAGATGGAGGGAATGTTGGAGCATAACTAACTAAATTACAGTTAATGAAAATGTATGTTTAATCCAGGATAAACTAATGTATATAATTTATTTTACAGACAAAATTCATAAATTCCACAGCACAACGGCAGAGTCATGTCTTAAGTGTGAAACTAATCAAAAGAGAACCATCACGCTCAGAAGTAAAACCTAACTCCTGGCTTGATAAGCTTGAACAGAAGCCAGTTTAGAAGCAAGTCAGAAGCAAGTCAGTTAAGAACAAATTTGTATTTACAATCACAGCCTAGGAACATTGGGTTAACTGCCTTGTTCAGGGGCAGAACGACAGATTTTTACCTTGTCGGTTCTGGGATTTGATCTAGCAACCTTTCTTTTACTGGCCCAGAGCTCTAACCACTAGGCTACCCGCCACCCCCAGTCACTTAATAAATCCCCCCCCAAAACAGAAGAAGCAGTTCCTTACTTTCAGTGATAGCCTTAATGGCATCAAGTCTATTGTCAGTACACATTGGCACATATTTTCAGATTGCTTTCCAGAATCTACCTTTATTCACCTATAAATGATCATGAACTCTATCAAACATGTTGGTCAAATCAGATGTGGTCAGAGAGAGAAAAGAGGCCTTCATAAAAGGACGTTCCCCTGTAGATCTTGTACCTCTTGTAGAACCATAAGGAAATGCTCTCACGTTGTTTGCCTTCAGACTTCTAGGACCTATGAGATAAAGTCATGTAGAACTTGCACTACTAAAGGAGTTGTTTATATGTTACAGTGTTGTAATAAGTAAGAGTCTTGAAAGTACGTCTTGGAGAACATAACTCCACTATTAGACGTCAAGATATCACCTTGCCAGTTGCGAGACACTTGATAGAACAAAATCATTATATTAATGAATTGCGTTGCGTCGGGATCAAAAAAGTGAATCCGCCACGTAGAGGTAACTATGACAACAAATTACTCCAAAGAGAAGCCATGTGGATATATACATTTCATTCTGTATCTCCACACGGTTTAAACAAAGAACTAGATTTCACCTCCTTCCTTTAAGCCACATTCAGACTGTTATACAAGAACACTGTCCATATCAGATTTTGCATGTCATTTATGAGTTGGTCCCACATATTTATGAACATCTTTGCCTATGTCCTTTGTGGTGGGCTATCTCATGAATAGATGTGATGTATTTAGGTGAGCGGACACCTGGGGCGATGGATTTGTGAGTTGCCCTTCGTGCCGCTCCCATGCCCTATAATTGACAGATGAGTTGTTTCCTACAAATGCTGTTTTAAATGAAAGACCAGTATACCTACACACTGAAGTCTGTAAAGCCGAAACGTCTGTGAACGCTATCCCTGATGCAGTTTAAAAAAAAGAAGCAAAACACCTAATAATGAATTAAGCTTTATGTGACACATTTTGGAGTGCGAACCCATTACACCTCAAATCAAACTTTATTTGCCACATGCGCTGAATACAACAAGTGTAGACTTGACTGTGAAATGGGGGGGGGGTCAATGTAAATTGTCCGGTGGTGATTTTTATGAATTGTTCAGCAGTCTAATGGCTTGGGAGTAGAAGCTGTTGAGGAGCCTTTTGGTCCTAGACTTGGTGTTCCGGTACCGCTTGCCGTGCGGTAGCAGAGAGAACAGTCTATAACTTGGGTGACTGGAGTCTCTGACAATTTTATGGGCTTTCCTCTGACACCTGGAGGCCCTGGATGGCAGAAATCTTGGCCCAAGTGATGTACTGGGCCGTTCACACTACCCTCTGTCGCGCCTTACTATCAGATGCCGAGCAGTTGCCATACCAGGCGGTGTTGCAACCGGTCAGGATGATCTCGATGGTGCACCTGTAGTACCTTTTGAGGATCTGGGGACCCATACCAAATATTTTTAGTCTTCTGATGGAGAAAAGGTTTTGTCGTGCCCTTTTCACGACTGTCTTGGTGTGTTTGGACCATGTTAGTTCGTTGGTGATGTGGACACCAAGGAACTTGAAACTCTCGACCCGCTCCACTACAGCTCTGTCGATGTTAACTTCTTGGTGACAGGGGGGCAGTATTGAGTAGCTTGGATGAATAAGGTGCTCAGAGTAAACTGCCTGCTACTCTGTCCCAGATGCTAATATATACATAGTATTAGTAGTATTGGATAGAAAACACTCTGAAGTTTCTGAAACTGTTTGAATGATGTCTGTGAGTGTTACAGAACTCATATGGCAGACAAAAACCTGAGACAAATCCAACCAGGAAGTGGGACATCTGAGGTTTGTAGTTTGCAGGCTCTAGTAGCCATCACTAATCTAAAGGCAAATGCTAACCCTACTGTCATAGTGACTGGGCAGGCTCTAGTATCCATCGCTAAGCTAAAGGCTAATGCTAACCCTACTGTCATAGTGACTGGGCAGGCTCTAGAAGCCATCGCTAATCTAAAAGCAAATGCTAACCCTACTGTCATAGTGACTGGGCAGGCTCTAGTAGCCATCGCTAATCTAAAAGCAAATGCTAACCCTACTGTCATAGTGACTGGGCAGGCTCTAGTAGCCATCGCTAATCTAAAGGCTAATGCTAACCCTACTGTCATAGTGACTGGGCAGGCTCTAGTAGCCATCGCTAATCTAAAGGCTAATGCTAAGCCTACTGTCATAGTGACTGGGCAGGCTCTAGTAGCCATCGCTAATCTAAAGGCTAATGCTAACCCTACTGTCATAGTGACTGGGCAGGCTCTAGTAGCCATCGCTAATCTAAAGGCTAATGCTAACCCTACTGTCATAGTGACTGGGCAGGCTCTAGTAGCCATCGCTAATCTAAAGGCTAATGCTAAGCCTCCTCTGCTCTGGTCTGTTAAAGTGAATGTGCAGGCTCTAGTAGCCATCACTAAGTTAAAGGCTAATGCTAAATATAATTTTCCGTTCTATAGTGAATCAGCAAAACCTAGTAGACAGCACTAAGCTAAAGGATATCACTAACCCTTGTCTCCTCTGATGTTGTAGCAAATGGAATCTGCAGGGTTAATGTAGGGGTGTCTTATCAGGGCCTGCAGGACAGACTGGGCAATTACAGCTGGCGTTAAGTCAATGGGAAAGCTCCAAGGCAGTGCTAGACTATCACCGCTTATACATTATGTAGTTTAGACATGCCATCCAGGAAGATGAGGAGCGGGAGGGATGGAGGGAGGGAGGAAGCTAGGGAGGGATAGGGGAGGGATAACATTAGCCCTGATTTGCACGCAGTTTGAGCTGCATAGGGAAATTAGCACATTTACCCAACCACGCAGAAAGATGTAGGCCTACATAGACACTCATTCTGAGTCAGAGTAGAAGACAATAATGTGGAGGCAGATAAAGTGCTTTCATTGGTCAGAGAGAGCGAGATGGAGAGAGAGAAACAGCGAGAGAGGTAGAGATATGGAGAGTGAGAGAGAGAGCAGAAGGATTGTGACAGTGGTGAGAGAGAGGGAGCATAGAAAGAGAGAGTGAACGGGAGCTGAGAGAGATAGTCAGAGAGAGAAAGAGAGAGAGAGAGAGTGAAAGGGAGCTGAGAGAGAGTGAAAGGGAGCTGAGAGAGATAAGTCAGAGAGAGAGTGAAAGGGAGCTGAGAGAGATAGTCAGAGAGAGAAAGCAAGAGAGTGAAAGGGAGCTGAGAGAGAGTGAAAGGGAGCTGAGAGAGAGTGAAAGGGAGCTGAGAGAGAGTGAAAGGGAGCTGAGAGAGATAGTCAGAGAGAAAGCGAGAGAGAGTGAAAGGGAGCTGAGAGAGAGTGAAAGGGAGCTGAGAGAGATAGTCAGAGAGAGAGTGAAAGGGAGCTGAGAGAGAGTGAAAGGGAGCTGAGAGAGATAGTTAGAGAGAGAGTGAAAGGGAGCTGAGAGAGATAGTCAGAGAGAGAAAGCGAGAGAGAGTGAAAGGGAGCTGAGAGAGATAGTCGGAGAGAGAGTGAAAGGGAGCTGAGAGAGATAGTCAGAGAGAGAAAGGGAGCTGAGGGAGATAGTCAGAGAGAGAGTGAAAGGGAGCTGAGAGAGATAGTCAGAGAGAGAAAGGGAGAGAGAGAGAAAGGGAGCTGAGGGAGATAGTAAGAGAGAGAGTGAAAGGGAGCTGAGAGAGATAGTCAGAGAGAGAAAGCGAGAGAGAGTGAAAGGGAGCTGAGAGAGTTAGTCGGAGAGAGTGAAAGGGAGCTGAGAGAGATAGTCAGAGAGAGAAAGGGAGAGAGAGAGAAAGGGAGCTGAGGGAGATAGTCAGAGAGAGAAAGGGAGAGAGAAAGGGAGCTGAGGGAGATAGTCAGAGAGAGAAAGAGAGAAAGGGAGCTGAGAGAGATAGTCAGAGAGAGAAAGGGAGAGAGAGATGCATGTAATGAGAAGCCAATGTCTTTATATTAGAGCTAAGTGCAGTTAGAGAGCAGGAATAGCCTCTGGAGTACAGCTCATTGTGTGTGTGTGTGTGTGTGTGTGTGTGTGTGTGTGTGTGTGTGTGTGTGTGTGTGTTGACATGTATGTATGCCTGTCTGTGTGCACATGTTAAATACATGTTATGTGTAGGCTAGGCTGAATGGTTTCCATGTCTGTGTCAAAAGTGGTTGTGTCTCTGTTGGCTGTGTTTTTAGACCTGTTTGTATTGTGTAGCTAAGGGAGTGTTAGTGTGTGGGTGTGTTGTTTTATGGTATGCCCTGTCTGTCTCAGGGTTGTGACTACCAGGAAGCAGGATCGATCTCTCTCTCTCAGTTCAAACACATAACCGCGCTTCTCTGTCTCTACCATCCATCTCTCTACAGTCATTGTCTCTGTCTCTACCGTCCATCTCTTTACACAGTCATTGTCTCTGTCTCTACCGTCCATCTCTCTCTACAGTCACTGTCTCTACCGTACATCTCTCTACACAGTCATTGTCTCTGTCTCTACCGTCCATCTCTCTCTACAGTCACTGTCTCTACCGTCCATCTCTCTACACAGTCATTGTCTCTGTCTCTACCGTCCATCTCTCTACAGTCATTGTCTCTGTCTCTACCGTCCATCTCTCTACACAGTCATTGTCTCTGTCTCTACCGTCCATCTCTCTCTACAGTCACTGTCTCTACCGTCCATCTCTCTACACAGTCATTGTCACTGTCTCTACCGTCCATCTCTCTACACAGTCATTGTCTCTGTCTCTACCGTCCATCTCTCTACACAGTCATTGTCACTGTCTCTACCGTCCATCTCTACACAGTCATTGTCTCTGTCTCTACCGTCCATCTCTCTACACAGTCACTGTCTCTGTCTCTACTGTCCATCTCTCTACACAGTCACTGTCTCTGTCTCTTCCGTCCATCTCTCTACACAGTCACTGTCTCTGTTTCTACCGTCCATCTCTCTACACAGTCATTGTCTCTGTCTCTACCGTCCATCTCTCTACACAGTCACTGTCTCTGTCTCTACCGTCCATCTCTCTACACAGTCATTGTCTCTGTCTCTACCGTCCATCTACACAGTCACTGTCTCTGTCTCTACCGTCCATCTCTCTACACAGTCATTGTCTCTGTCTCTACCGTCCATCTCTCTACACAGTCACTGTCTCTGTCTCTACTGTCCATCTCTCTACACAGTCACTGTCTCTGTCTCTACCGTCCATCTCTCTACACAGTCACTGTCTCTGTCTCTACTGTCCATCTCTCTACACAGTCACTGTCTCTGTCTCTTCCGTCCATCTCTCTCTACAGTCACTGTCTCTGTCTCTACCGTCCATCTCTCTACACAGTCACTGTCTCTGTCTCTACCGTCCATCTCTCTACACAGTCATTGTCTCTGTCTCTACCGTCCATCTCTCTACACAGTCACTGTCTCTGTCTCTACTGTCCATCTCTCTACACAGTCACTGTCTCTGTCTCTTCCGTCCATCTCTCTCTACAGTCACTGTCTCTACCGTCCATCTCTCTACACAGTCACTGTCTCTGTCTCTACCGTCCATCTCTCTCTACAGTCAATGTCTCTACCGTCCATCTCTCTACACAGTCACTGTCTCTGTCTCTACCGTCCATCTCTCTCTACAGTCACTGTCTCTACCGTCCATCTCTCTACACAGTCACTGTCTCTGTCTCTACCGTCCATCTCTCTACACAGTCACTGTCTCTGTCTCTACCGTCCATCTCTCTACAGTCACTGTCTCTGTCTCTACCGTCCATCTCTCTACACAGTCACTGTCTCTGTCTCTACCGTCCATCTCTCTACACAGTCACTGTCTCTGTTTCTACTGTCCATCTCTCTACACAGTCACTGTCTCTGTCTCTACCGTCCATCTCTCTACAGTCATTGTCTCTGTCTCTACCGTCCATCTCTCTACACAGTCACTGTCTCTGTCTCTACTGTCCATCTCTCTACACAGTCACTGTCTCTGTCTCTTCCGTCCATCTCTCTCTACAGTCACTGTCTCTACTGTCCATCTCTCTACACAGTCACTGTCTCTGTCTCTACCGTCCATCTCTCTACACAGTCACTGTCTCTGTCTCTACCGTCCATCTCTCTACACAGTCACTGTCTCTGTCTCTACCGTCCATCTCTCTACAGTCATTGTCTCTGTCTCTACCGTCCATCTCTCTACACAGTCACTGTCTCTGTTTCTACCGTCCATCTCTCTACACAGTCACTGTCTCTGTTTCTACCGTCCATCTCTCTACACAGTCACTGTCTCTGTTTCTACCGTCCATCTCTCTACACAGTCACTGTCTCTGTCTCTACCGTCCATCTCTCTACACAGTCACTGTCTCTGTCTCTACCGTCCATCTCTCTACACAGTCACTGTCTCTGTCTCTACCGTCCATCTCTCTACACAGTCACTGTCTCTGTTTCTACCGTCCATCTCTCTACACAGTCACTGTCTCTGTTTCTACCGTCCATCTCTCTACACAGTCATTGTCTCTGTCTCTACCGTCCATCTCTCTACACAATCACTGTCTCTGTCTCTACCGTCCATCTCTCTACACAGTCACTGTCTCTGTCTCTACCGTCCATCTCTACACAGTCACTGTCTCTGTTTCTACTGTCCATCTCCCTACACAGTCACTGTCTCTGTCTCTACCGTCCATCTCTCTACACAGTCATTGTCTCTGTTTCTACCGTCCATCTCTCTACACAGTCACTGTCTCTGTTTCTACTGTCCATCTCTCTACACAGTCACTGTCTCTACCGTCCATCTCTCTACACAGTCACTGTCTCTGTCTCTACCGTCCATCTCTACACAGTCATTGTCTCTACCGTCCATCTCTCTACACAGTCACTGTCTCTACCGTCCATCTCTCTACACAGTCACTGTCTCTACCGTCCATCTCTCTACACTGTCTCTGTCTCTACCGTCCATCTCTCTACACAGTCACTGTCTCTGTCTCTACCGTCCATCTCTCTACACAGTCACTGTCTCTGTCTCTACCGTCCATCTCTCTACACAGTCACTGTCTCTGTTTCTACTGTCCATCTCTCTACACAGTCACTGTCTCTGTCTCTACCGTCCATCTCTCTACACAGTCATTGTCTCTGTCTCTACCGTCCATCTCTCTACACAGTCACTGTCTCTGTCTCTACCGTCCATCTCTCTACACAGTCACTGTCTCTGTCTCTACCGTCCATCTCTACACAGTCATTGTCTCTGTCTCTACAGTCCATCTCTCTCTACAGTCACTGTCTCTGTCCATCTCTCTACACAGTCATTGTCACTGTCTCTACCGTCCATCTCTACACAGTCATTGTCTCTGTCTCTACCGTCCATCATCTCTACACAGTCATTGTCACTGTCTCTACCGTCCATCTCTACACAGTCATTGTCTCTGTCTCTACCGTCCATCTCTCTACACAGTCACTGTCTCTGTCTCTACTGTCCATCTCTCTACACAGTCACTGTCTCTGTCTCTTCCGTCCATCTCTCTACACAGTCACTGTCTCTGTTTCTACCGTCCATCTCTCTACACAGTCACTGTCTCTGTCTCTACCATCCATCTCTCTACACAGTCATTGTCTCTGTCTCTACCGTCCATCTCTCTACACAGTCATTGTCTCTGTCTCTACCATCCATCTCTCTACACAGTCACTGTCTCTGTCTCTACCGTCCATCTCTCTACACAGTCATTGTCTCTGTTTCTACCGTCCATCTCTCTACACAGTCACTGTCTCTGTTTCTACCGTCCATCTCTCTACACAGTCACTGTCTCTGTCTCTACCGTCCATCTCTCTACACAGTCACTGTCTCTGTCTCTACTGTCCATCTCTCTACACAGTCACTGTCTCTGTCTCTTCCGTCCATCTCTCTCTACAGTCACTGTCTCTGTCTCTACCGTCCATCTCTCTACACAGTCACTGTCTCTGTCTCTACCGTCCATCTCTCTACACAGTCATTGTCTCTGTCTCTACCGTCCATCTCTCTACACAGTCACTGTCTCTGTCTCTACTGTCCATCTCTCTACACAGTCACTGTCTCTGTCTCTTCCGTCCATCTCTCTCTACAGTCACTGTCTCTACCGTCCATCTCTCTACACAGTCACTGTCTCTGTCTCTACCGTCCATCTCTCTCTACAGTCACTGTCTCTACTGTCCATCTCTACACAGTCACTGTCTCTGTCTCTGTCCATCTCTCTCTACAGTCACTGTCTCTATCCATCTCTCTACACAGTCACTGTCTCTGTCCATCTCTCTACACAGTCACTGTCTCATCTCTCGTCCATCTCTCTACAGTCACTGTCTCTGTCTCTACCGTCCATCTCTCTACACAGTCACTGTCTCTGTCTCTACCGTCCATCTCTCTACACAGTCACTGTCTCTGTTTCTACTGTCCATCTCTCTACACAGTCACTGTCTCTGTCTCTACCGTCCATCTCTCTACAGTCATTGTCTCTGTCTCTACCGTCCATCTCTCTACACAGTCACTGTCTCTGTCTCTACTGTCCATCTCTCTACACAGTCACTGTCTCTGTCTCTTCCGTCCATCTCTCTCTACAGTCACTGTCTCTACCGTCCATCTCTCTACACAGTCACTGTCTCTGTCTCTACCGTCCATCTCTCTACACAGTCACTGTCTCTGTCTCTACCGTCCATCTCTCTACACAGTCACTGTCTCTGTCTCTACCGTCCATCTCTCTACAGTCATTGTCTCTGTCTCTACCGTCCATCTCTACACAGTCACTGTCTCTGTTTCTACTGTCCATCTCTCTACACAGTCACTGTCTCTGTCTCTACCGTCCATCTCTCTACACAGTCACTGTCTCTGTTTCTACCGTCTACACAGTCACTGTCTCTGTCTCTACCGTCCATCTCTCTACACAGTCACTGTCTCTGTCTCTACCGTCCATCTCTCTACACAGTCACTGTCTCTGTCTCTACCGTCCATCTCTCTACACAGTCACTGTCTCTGTCTCTACCGTCCATCTCTACACAGTCACTGTCTCTGTTTCACTGTCCATCTCTACACAGTCACTGTCTCTGTCTCTACCGTCCATCTCTCTACACAGTCATTGTCTCTGTCTCTACCGTCCATCTCTCTACACAGTCACTGTCTCTGTCTCTACCGTCCATCTCTACACAGTCACTGTCTCTGTCTCTACCGTCCATCTCTCTACACAGTCACTGTCTCTGTTTCTACTGTCCATCTCCCTACACAGTCACTGTCTCTGTCTCTACCGTCCATCTCTCTACACAGTCATTGTCTCTGTTTCTACCGTCCATCTCTCTACACAGTCACTGTCTCTGTTTCTACTGTCCATCTCTCTCTACACAGTCACTGTCTCTACCGTCCATCTCTCTCTACACAGTCACTGTCTCTGTCTCTACCGTCCATCTCTCTACACAGTCATTGTCTCTGTCCATCTCTCTACACAGTCACTGTCTCTACCGTCCATCTCTCTACACAGTCACTGTCTCTACCGTCCATCTCTCTACACAGTCACTGTCTCTGTTTCTACTGTCCATCTCTACACAGTCACTGTCTCTGTCTCTACCGTCCATCTCTACACAGTCACTGTCTCTGTTTCTACCGTCCATCTCTCTACACAGTCACTGTCTCTGTCTCTACCGTCCATCTCTACACAGTCACTGTCTCTGTCTGTCCATCTCTCTACACAGTCACTGTCTCTGTCTCTACCGTCCATCTCTCTACACAGTCACTGTCTCTGTCTCTACCGTCCATCTCTCTACACAGTCACTGTCTCTGTTTCTACCGTCCATCTCTCTACACAGTCACTGTCTCTGTCTCTACCGTCCATCTCTCTACACAGTCATTGTCTCTGTCTCTACCGTCCATCTCTCTACACAGTCACTGTCTCTGTCTCTACCGTCCATCTCTCTACACAGTCACTGTCTCTGTCTCTACCGTCCATCTCTCTACACAGTCACTGTCTCTGTTTCTACTGTCCATCTCTCTACACAGTCACTGTCTCTGTTTCTACCGTCCATCTCTCTACACAGTCATTGTCTCTGTTTCTACCGTCCATCTCTCTACACAGTCACTGTCTCTGTTTCTACTGTCCATCTCTCTACACAGTCACTGTCTCTACCGTCCATCTCTCTCTACACAGTCACTGTCTCTGTCTCTACCGTCCATCTCTCTACACAGTCATTGTCTCTACCGTCCATCTCTCTACACAGTCACTGTCTCTACCGTCCATCTCTCTACACAGTCACTGTCTCTACCGTCCATCTCTCTACACTGTCTCTGTCTCTACCGTCCATCTCTCACACACTGTCACTGTCTCACCGTCCATCTCTCTACACAGTCACTGTCTCTGTCTCTACCGTCCATCTCTCTACACAGTCACTGTCTCTGTCTCTACCGTCCATCTCTCTACACAGTCACTGTCTCTGTTTCTCTACCGTCCATCTCTCTACACAGTCATTGTCTCTGTCTCTGTCCATCTCTCTACAGTCACTGTCTCTACCGTCCATCTCTCTACACAGTCATTTTCACTGTCTCTACCGTCCATCTCTCTACACAGTCATTGTCACTGTCTCTACCGTCCATCTCTCTACACAGTCACTGTCTCTGTCTCTACCGTCCATCTCTCTACACAGTCACTGTCTCTGTCTCTGTCCATCTCTCTACACAGTCACTGTCTCTGTCTCTACCGTCCATCTCTCTACACAGTCATTGTCTCTGTCTCTACCGTCCATCTCTCTACACAGTCACTGTCTCTGTCTCTACCGTCCATCTCTCTACACAGTCACTGTCTCTGTCTCTACCGTCCATCTCTCTACACAGTCACTGTCTCTGTTTCTACTGTCCATCTCCCTACACAGTCACTGTCTCTGTCTCTACCGTCCATCTCTCTACACAGTCACTGTCTCTGTCTCTACCGTCCATCTCTCTACACAGTCACTGTCTCTGTTTCTACCGTCCATCTCTCTACACAGTCACTGTCTCAGTCTCTACCGTCCATCTCTCTACACAGTCACTGTCTCTGTCTCTACCGTCCATCTCTCTCTACAGTCACTGTCTCGGTCTCTACCGTCCATCTCTACACAGTCACTGTCTCTGTCTCTACCGTCCATCTCTCTCCACAGTCACTGTCTCTGTTTCTACCGTCCATCTCTCTACACAGTCACTGTCTCTACCGCCCATCTCTCTACACAGTCACTGTCTCTGTCTCTACCGTCCGTCTCTCTACACAGTCATTGTCTCTGTTTCTACCGTCCATCTCTACACTGTCTCTGTCTCACTGTCCATCTCTACACTGTCTCTGTCTCTACCGTCCATCTCTCTACACAGTCACTGTCTCTGTCTCTACCGTCCATCTCTCTACGCAGTCACTGTCTCTGTCTCTACCGTCCATCTCTACACTGTCTCTGTCTCTCGTCCATCTCACTACACAGTCACTGTCTCTGTTTCTGTCCATCTCTCTACACAGTCACTGTCTCTGTCTCTCGTCCACCTCTCTACACAGTCACTGTCTCTGTCTCTGCCGTCCATCTCTACACAGTCACTGTCTCTGTTTCTACCGTCCATCTCTCTACACAGTCACTGTCTCTGTCTGTCCACCTCTCTACACAGTCACTGTCTCTGTCTCTACCGTCCACCTCTCTACACAGTCACTGTCTCTGTCTCTGTCCATCTCTCTACACAGTCACTGTCTCTGTCTCTCCGTCCATCTCTCTACACAGTCACTGTCTCTGTTCTACACAGTCACTGTCTCTGTCTCTCTCCACCTCTCTACACAGTCACTGTCTCTGTCTCTCGTCCATCTCTCTACACAGTCACTGTCTCTGTTTCTACCGTCCACCTCTCTACACAGTCACTGTCCATCTCTCTACACAGTCACTGTCTCTGTCTCTACCGTCCATCTCTACACAGTCATTGTCTCTGTCTCTACCGTCCATCTCTCTACACAGTCACTGTCTCTGTCTCTGTCCACCTCTCTACACAGTCACTGTCTCTGTCTCTGCCGTCCACCTCTCTACACAGTCACTGTCTCTGTCTCTGCCGTCCATCTCTCTACACAGTCACTGTCTCTGTCTCTGCCGTCCATCTCTCTACACAGTCACTGTCTCTGTTTCTACCGTCCACCTCTCTACACAGTCACTGTCTCTGTCTCTGCCGTCCATCTCTCTACACAGTCACTGTCTCTGTCTCTACCGTCCATCTCTCTACACAGTCACTGTCTCTGTTTCTACCGTCCATCTCTCTACACAGTCACTGTCTCTGTCTCTACCGTCCATCTCTCTACACAGTCACTGTCTCTGTCTCTGTTCTACACAGTCACTGTGCATCTCTACACAGTCACTGTCTCTGTCTCTACCGTCCACCTCTCTACACAGTCACTGTCTCTGTTTCTACCGTCCATCTCTCTACACAGTCACTGTCACTGTCTCTGTTTCTACCGTCCATCTCTCTACACAGTCACTGTCACTGTCTCTGTCTCTACCGTCCATCTCTCTACACAGTCATTGTCTCTGTCTCTGTTTCTACCGTCCATCTCTCTACACAGTCACTGTCACTGTCTCTGTCTCTACCGTCCATCTCTCTACACAGTCATTGTCTCTGTCTCTACCGTCCATCTCTCTACACAGTCACTGTCTCTGTCTCTACCGTCCATCTCTCTACACAGTCACTGTCTCTGTCTCTACCGTCCATCTCTCTACACAGTCACTGTCTCTGTCTCTACCGTCCATCTCTCTACACAGTCACTGTCTCTGTCTCCTCCGTCCATCTCTCTACACTGTCTCTGTCTCTACTGTTTTCCCTGAATAGATCACTTTACTCTGACTGATTCTTCAAGTGTCTATCTCTCGGGAACTCCAATGCTGGGTCTTTTAACAATTGACTTATGCTAGTTTGTTTGTGTGTGTGTGTGTGTGTGTGTGTGTGTGTGTGTGTGTGTGTGTGTGTGTGTGTGTGTGTGTGTGTGTGTGTGGTGTGTGTGTGTGTGTCAGGACATTTTGTGTGGGACATTTGACAGCCAGCCTTCTAATTTCCTAACTAATTTATTAATAAATTTACCAGACTAATGCATTGGGTGCGTAACCTGATTCAGGCGTCCACCACTGTGCTCAGAATGACAGAATCCCATTTAGATTATGGTAATTCATCTTAACAGAACATGCAAGTTGAGGGTGCAACGGCGTGCATCCTTCTTACTGAACTCCAATGTACACTTTGAAGATGTTAGAATAACTGTCCACATTTACTTTTCTTCAGCCAACAAGACGAGTAACAAACAGCAAAATCACCAGCCTATGTCAATCTACTTTCCTCCATAGTAAAAAAGTTGACCTATTCTATTGGTCAGCTTGTCGTTCTGTGCGAGAAAGAAACAGCCTATTTCAAACAGAC